>NW_006434516.1:42652-85560 GCF_000325575.1 Pteropus alecto
AGAAATGTGGAGGAGGCCCCTCTCCCCACTTGGAGCCCGTCTGATGCCCTCACCCTGAGAATTTGCACGCAGGGCATGGATATTGTGCTTTCCACCATTCTTTTTCCGTGAATGCCTAGGGGTTTCTCTGGATGCATTTAGTTGAGGACAACCACAGCTGAGGAATGGCTGGCTGCCTTTACCAGGTTTGTTATGTTCCAGGATCTTCCATCTCCTCCTTCTATCTTAATCTTCACCCCTGCCTTCAGGATGCTTTTATAATCTCAACTTTTGGATAAGAAAACAGAGACTCAGAGATATTACATAACTTGCTCAAAAACCATATGATGGTAAGTCACAGATCTAGGTTTGGATTCAAGCCATCCATGCAGTCAGCAGGTATTTATTGAGCACCTATTGTGAGCTGTTTGCCTCCAAAGCCCATGATCTTTCTATGCTGTACGCTGTCTCTCAAACTACTGACCAGGCAATGCTGGAGTGGGTTAGAGAGAGTAGTGTGTGAGGAGGTTTGGTGTGGCGGGGGTGTCAGGCCCACAGGGGAGGTGCTTGCTGCCCCTGTCCCACCACTAGATGGGGCTGCTGGCCTGCTGTCTCAGGCCAGTGCTGGCCTTCTCTAGGTTCACATTATTCCTGTAAGCAGGATACCTCCAGAAATGTGAGGAGAGCACTTTAAAGCAGCCAGGAAGCCACCAAGAAGAGTTACTGCATCATAGACAGCTGGAGCCTGAGGGAACTTTGAGACCCCTCAAAGTTCATGCATTTTGATTTCTTAGAAGCTGTAATTGTAAAAGGCTCCAGAAGGCAGGCAGGCCCAAGGAGATAATCCTGGAACTATAGGATTTATTCTTAGATTTTTTTTCCTGTAAATTTAATTTTGAAGTTTTAAGCTCACAGAAATGCTGAAAGACTAGTATTACTGAATTCTACCTAGACCCCTGCTGGTTAATAACTGCTTGACTCTTTCTCACTGTGTGTGTGTGTGTGTGTGTGTGATGTGAAAATCAGTTGCAGACATCATGATGTTTCTTTCCAGAGCACTTTAGCATGCATCTCCTAAAAACATTCTCTGACATCACCATGGTGCTGTTCTTGGGGATATTACTCTTTAATAAAAGAGTGGAAAAGAAAATTCACTTGGCTTTAAGAATCTGAAAAACTGCCAGTGAGATTTGGCTGCCAAGAATGAAAACATTAGGAAGCCAGTTTTAAAAGACTCAACCCTCTTTTACTTTGAGAAAAGTTTTAGGTTTGGCTGTGGACTAGGTTGGGCATGCCTAAGGACAGACCTGTGTCTGACCCACTCTCAAAAGGTGAATTTATAAAAGACACAGCCCCTGGATATTAGTTGGATGCGAGATCTGTTCAGGGTAAGCGGCACAGGCACCAGGCCAGAGAGCCCAGAGGCCTCTGGACTCTCAGGAAAATCTGAATGAAGAGAAGGCCCATTGCATGTTCCAGCATCAGAAAGAAGCTCAGCTGCGACAGGATTCCAGAAAAGGTGCCTGGGGGGTAATGCTCAGAGCAAACAGTGGTTGGGGCAGAGCACTGAGAAAACTTCCTTTTCCATATTAGAGAACTGGGGTGGGACAACATGGGAGTGCTAACCATTGCTCCTGCTTAAAGGAAGTGGAAAGCCAGAGCTCTGGAGAGGGAGTGTGAAGCCAGATTTCCTTGTGGAGAAGATGAGGAAGGGGGCAGGGCATAAGACTGGGCTGAGGGCCCACTGTTCCAGACCACAAGGGGCAGTGAGGAGCTGCTGCTTGTGGAGAAGGACACTTCCATTTAGCACATGTGGTCCCCAGCTTGAGTGGAAGATTCTAGGAGCCACTACCCTGAGCATTGCCTGGCCAAGAGGGTTGCCTGTTGCAGCAGCCAGGGCCTTGATGGAGAACAGATGGGCCCTTGGAAAGTCAGCAACCATCTCTATGTTACTGCTGCATGTTCAGTGATCTCTGAAAGAAGTCCCTGAGGCTTTGTCTGCTCTCTTTACCCTGTCCTGGTCAGTCCTTCTCCATCGGACACCATGAGGCCAAGCCTGGTTTTTAAACCTCTTAATATTTGAATGCAGACTGGGCTGAATCTGGCCTGCTAGGGGAGGAAGATACACACACTTAAACTTTTCTAGAAAAAGAAAAGAATACAGACATACATTAGGGTGTTAAAAAATTTCCAGGAATTAATCTAACTAACTGGCATTTATCTTTGGCAGAGATCTCACACCTAGGAGGTGGGAAGGGCCTTGGTGGTGGTGGTCCAGCCAGCATGCCTGGCTCCATGGGGTTGCTGGGCTCTCCATGCTCTGGGGTGCTTGGGGCATGTGCTCTATTTCACAGCCTTTCAGATGCCCTGACAGACCTTTGATTTTCTGCTTTCCAGGGTGTGGGGAGCAGGGACCACCTCTGCATTCTCCTGGGAGATGCTATGTTAGGATGCAGGCTGGTGTCTCTTGGTGAGTTTTTTTGTTTTTTGTTTTTCTTTTTAGCAAAGTCACCTGTGCTCTGAGGGCAAGATTATTCTGGGGTCTTTTATCTAAGAAACAGCCCAAAGACCAAAGATGCAGAGCAGATGGTCCTCCCTTCCTTGGTGAGCCCAGCCCTCATTTCTTTGGAAACACTGTCGTTCTCTTTTGTCCTCCATGTGTGGTGGCCAGACCAATTGTAAATTCAGTAACAGATTTCCTGCATCTATGTCTTGGTGTGCCCGGCTGTGATGGAATTTTAGGAGCAGACATATGATTCACCACTTGCACTTGGGAACAGCCCACCTCCCCTCTTTAGATGCGCAAGAGGAAGTTAAGGGGTAATCTTGGTGCCAAAGTGAGACGTAAGGGTGCCTGGCCGCTGTCATAGAGGAATGCTTTTTTAATGTTTTGGTCTCAGGGATTCATTAAATTCTTAAAAATCATAAGAGACCCTAAATAGCTTTAACAGATGTGGATTATGTCTATAGGTATTTAGCATATTAGGAATTAAAACAGAAAATTTAGAAGCATTATTATTTAGAAGCTTTTATTATTTGGCCCTCAGTAACTTCAGCTGCTTCGAAGTGTGTCCTCTGCCATCCTGTCACCTGTTGTTGCCTCAGAAGATGTAGGCTTTAAAAAGATCTACCTCCTTATGCTTGTGTACATGCAGCAAAAGGCTCACTTCTCCAGTGCAGCTAGTCTCAGTGATAAAAAGCTATAAGTTTACCTAAGTATGTCTTACTAAGGTATAAATGATTGCTAGCTCCATACCTTCAGGAAAACCTGACCAGAAGAGGGGGCATGTTAATACCAAAAATTCTCTCCCTCTTTGGCTTTTCTAGCAATATGGCAACAATATTAGCATGTTACCTACCTCTGTAGGGGTTAACGTAGAGTCCTTAGATTCCAATATCATTGGCTCTGCTCTTCAGAGCTGCTTCTACTTTCATTTCTAAGTGCTTAAAACAATTCCCCCATGTGAGATGGGGAAAAAACTGCATAAATGATAGAAGCTTTGTTCAACTCTCTTGCAACCAAATCAAAGTTGTGGCAGAAACATGGAGCAAACAGCAAGGAAAGTCTCCTGAGATCTGGATGAGCAGAAGCACTACAACTAGGGAGAGAAATAATTAACCTGCAACAGTAGAAGGTAGGAGGGGGCAAAGATGCAAGACTGCCCGGTCCCGAGCGGCTGAATGGGATGGAGGCTGCCCCAGCAGCAGCTGCAGACACCTCTTAAAAGGGTTGAGTCTGTGAGAGGATTTTCACAGTGATGGACTTGCTCGCTCTGAGCACCAATGCCTGTCAGTTGCATGAGGGTGCTAGGGACTTACAGGGGACAGTGAATTGTGGGAGCGAAGGTCAGAGCGAGGCTCTCTCCCAGGCAGAAATGTCGGCGGTATCCATTGTTCTTCTGTTGAGCCCTCCCCTATTCCAGTGTGCAGACGCATTGCTGCCATAGCTGACATGTCATTGTACTGGATAACAGAGGTCGCTCCGCCCAGAGGATTCCCTGAAACTCCACCTCCCTCAACTCATGGCTCCACCCAAGCCACATCCAGGTGTATCCTCAGCAAGAAGAATAGCATCTGTGCATTGCTTGTTGAATCTAAACAGGTGGCCCTAGAGGGGTAGAGGCTGGGGCTATATTAGGCCTGAAGCTGAACTCCTCTCAGGACTGTGTCACTAGGACACCTACTACACAAATTCAAACTGATAAGACCAGGAGACTTAGAAGCTTTGCTTAGTACATAGAAACAAACACGGAAAGGCAGCCAAAATGGGAAGACAAAGAAGCAGAAGCCATATAAGAGAACAGAACAGAGATCCAGGAATAATGAAGTCAAGCAATCTAACAGATGCAGAGTTCAAAATACTTGTTATATAAAGATGCAATGAACTTAGGAGAAGTATAGATAAATTCAGTGAGAACTTTAAAAAAGAGATAAAAACATAAAAATGGTAATTATAAAAGGGAACCAGTCATAAATGAAGAACACATAATCTGAGATGAAGAGTATATTAGAGGAAATCAACAGAGTGGATAAAGAAGAGGACCGAACCACCGATATAGAGGATGTGGAAGCCAAGGACATACAATCAAAATGGCAAGAAAAAAGAAGCCAAGACTATAATATTAATTTAAGGAGCCTATGCGACAAAATTAAATGTAAAAACATCCATGTCATATGGGTACTTGAAGGAGAACAAGATATCGAAGAGCTATTTGAAGAAATAATGATGGAAAACTTCCCTTACTTGGTGAAGGAAATAGACATACAATCCAGGAAGCTCAAAGAGTCTCAAGAAAGATGAACCAAAAGAAGCCCACACCAAGGCATATCATGATTGAAATGCCAAAGGTTAAATACAAAGAGAGAATCTTAAAAGCAACAAGAGAAAAGCAGATAGTTACCTATAAGGGAGCTCCCATAAGACAGACAATTTCTCAAAAGAAACTATGTAGGACAGAAGGGCTTCGCACAAAATATTCGACGTGATGAAAACCCAGGATATACAACCAAGAATACTTTATCCAGCAAAGCTATCACTTAAATTCGAAGGTCAGGTAAAGAGCTTTCCAGACAAAAATAAGCTAAAGGAATTTATCGACACCAAGCCAGTATTATAGGAAGTGTTGGAGGGACTTCTTTAAGAAGAAAAAACATGTATCAAAAACAGGAATAAAAAATGGTAATAACATTCATATCAACAATTTCCTCAACTGGAAAAGAATTAAGTGCTCCAACCTAAAGATAGGGTGGCTGAATGGATAAGAAAACAAGATCTCTACATATACTGCCTACAAGAGGTTGCTTTAGATGAAAAGATACACACAGAAAAAGGAAGGGGATGGAGAAAGATTTTGCCTTGATGGACCTAGAAGGTGTTGCTTGAATTAAATGGGTTAAATAGAGAAAGACAAATATTGCATGATTTCACATACATGTGGAATCTTAAGAACAAAATAAACAACAACAGCAGCAACAAAAGCAGAAATAAACCCATAGATCAGAGACTATTTAAAGGGCTACTGGATGGGAGGGCGGTTGGGGGCTGGGACAGGGAATAAAAGGCAAAGGGATTAAGAAGTACAAATGGATAGTTGCAGAATAGACATAGAGATGTAGAGTGTAGCATAGGGAAGATGGTTAGTAATGTTGTAATAAATATGTAAAGGGGAAGAGGTACTAGATTTAGCGGGGTGATTGCTTTGAGAGTTATTTAGATATCTGATCACTATGCTGTACAACTGAAACTGGTATATTATTGTACGCCAACTATAATTGAAAAAAAGCTCATTGAATTGTACAATGTAAATATGAGCAACTAATTATCTATTATATTTCAATAAAGCTTGAAAGAAAAAAGAAGCTTTTCAGGACCCTAAGTGCTGGCAGGACCATTACCTGTTTGTGCTTATTCTTTCTGACTCTCCTTCATAGCTCAGGTCTCAAAGTTCTGTCTCAAGGAGTTCTTGCAAACATAGCCATATCTGTCCACATTTGACAGTCATTGTGCTGCTAGTGGGATGGGACTCTGAGGGGCTCAGTGGGAGGCCTGGAATAAGGCTGCTTTTCTGGATGCAGAAGGAAGAATCTCTCTCAGGGATGGTTATGAAATTCCCCAAATAGGAAAAGAGCTGCTGATGGGAAAAGTTAGCACATTTATGTGGCTTGCCCACCATGCCCACTAAGGTCTAGTACAGGGGAAGGTCAGCACAGCCAGGACTGAGAACGAAGGGCCAGGAGCCCTGGAGGCCTTGCTCAGAACCAGAAGCTCCCCAGGGGCTTCTCCTTGGGGTAAAGTTCAGAAGGTCTTGGTCCCTGGAGAGAGAGGTGAGAAGCAGAGGCCAGGAGAACCCAGCTGTCACCAAGATCCCAAGTAAAGGAAACTTGTTGCTGCAGAGTTAGCATATATTTTTCTAACAGGCTGGATAGATAAGTAAATATGAGCTGAAAGGAGAGGGACAATGAAGGGTTAACAAGGCCCCGAGACAAGCTCAGCAGAAGAAAACATACAACCAGGGGTCTGGCAGGCTTGTGAAGCCTCCCTCAGTCCCTCAAGGTCAGAGGCTAGACGGGCAGGCAAAAATCTTAGTAGTGCCAGCACCTTCCTCATCCCCTTTCCTCCCCTGCCCGACACTTCCCCAAATCAATTAACTGCAAATGACCATTATAGGACCTTACTCTGAGGACTCTCAACTGGTATGGGAAAAATGAGTTAACTGGGCATGCGCTTACTCTCAAAACACCCACAGTGCTGGTTATGACTTCCCATCTATGGCACCCACTGCGCATACCCCAGCTTGGAGCAGGAGGGTCTGAGGGAGGAGTGAAAAATTCACACTATTCAAGATGGGAGGGACAGAAGGAGAACAAAGAAACTCTATGGCCTATGTAACCCCCAACCATCAACTTCTTGGGGCCCTCAATCCTCTACTGAGGTGTCCGCTTGAACTTTCTTCCAAGTGTACTTTACTCTGCCTACTTTACTCAATAAAATCACTTTTGTTTGCAAGTTTTCATCTGCTCTTTCTTCACAGAGTGTCTGGACCCCCACATAAATCTTCCGTGGAGGATCCGTGAACCGAACTCCTGACTCCTACAACACAGACACCTGATCGCCCATAACATTTCCAAATAGCAGGCTTTTCTATTTCATTCTCATCTTTATTTTAAGATATTGATTTAGAAATTACCCCAATTCTGAAGAGTTTTTGTCAATTTTTTTTGGCTTTGTTGAAATATAATAGACAATTGGTTGGCTCCATATTTATAATCACCCTACTTCAATGTTGTGCTAGGCACAGTTGACAGAAATGACTTCTACTTGGTTCTACAGCCAAGGAAGTTACAGTCTGGTGTAGGAGACAACACATAATTAGAATGTTATAATGAACTATACTGCTTAGGAGTATGCTGGTGGGTGTGAAGTCCCAGAATAAACTCAGTGTATCTTTCCAGAGAGTGTATTTCATTCCATGTTAAATAATTTAAAATCAAATAATGCCATATTAAAACAACTTGGATACATTATAGAGTAGAATGCAAAATATGAAGTGGATGTTGGCGAAATGAGTAGAGTAAGGATTTCTGAAATTTCTCTCTATAAAATCAATGAGAAATTGGCAAATATTGTCAGCATCAACCTTTTTAGAACTCTGGGAATTAACCAAAGCCTTGCAGAAATCTGGGGAGTGCTTATTCAAGAAAAACACCTGGAGCTCCTCAGCTTTAATTCCCAGCTGCAATGTGAGTCAAGTTCACACTGCTAAGCTCCTGAGCTAAGCAGGGCAGCACGGCTGAGGGGCCAGCTCATCTTTCTCCCAGGATGTGCAGCCGCAGCGATCCTGAACCCTTCGCGAACCATGGAATGCTGCTAAGAATAGTGAGAGTACAGTATGTGTGCCTCTAAAGATCTTCCCAAGGAGTCATGAGTATTTACAGCCCTTCCTGGAATAAAGAGATCTTCAGCCTGCAGTAGTGCTTTGAGAGTGCCTTTTGGTCTCTCCTCTCAAAATCCAGCCTTAAATTCCCCTCCCCCAGTAAGCATATTTTGATTTCACCAAATCTCTTTGAATTTCTGGAATGACTAAACCTGAATTTGGCTAATGAATAGATCGGTGCTGTTTGAGAAGTAAGTCTGTTGGGCCGTGATAGAGGACTCAGGCCCCAGTTTTCCTTTTCAGCCTTTTAATCTTCTTTTTAGATGAACCGATATATAACATGAATATTAGTTATAACTCTTTGGTTGCTAGTGACAGAAACCCAATCCAAACTTGGGTAGTAGCTGGGCTGATGAAACTAGAGACTCAGCACTGCCAGATGGCTCTCCTTTGTGGGTTCTGCTTCTCTTTGAATATGGCCTTCATTCTCTTCCATGGCACACAAGCTTTCTCTACACGGTAAAGAGCATGACCCTAGAAACTTCCCGGATTACCTCCTCATGTATTTGCCACCTAAGAGGAATGGGCCTTCCTCCAGGCTCCTGGTTCAGAAAATCGCTGGAAAGGGCTCTGATTGGCACAACCTGAGTCAGGTGCTCACCTCTGAATTAATTGTTGAGGTCAAGAGGTGGGTCAGACCACATGGCTAAGGGGAGGGGCACATCTTCCATAAAAGGAGATGCCTTTTTCAGAGGAATGGAAGCAGTAGTGGGCAGATGATGTTCATTACGTGATGCTTACTGGATTCTTTGATGCTGAAGATGCTAAGGTTGATATACTCCTTGTATTGCAGACTGAGGATGACATTTGCTATTTTTTGTCTGTCCAACACTCATTCTCCTTTTCCATAATGACCACTCCCATTTCCACTGGGGAACCACCCTTCCTTTCAGCCCATGTGTTGGGATGGAACCCCACCCTAGCCAGGAGTGCGACACATGGCCCAGACTGGTCAGTTAGCATAGTCTACTCCCTGTGGTCACCCTCCTATTTCCTGTGAGTGTCTTGAAGGCAGGGGCTGTGCATCACTCAGTTCTGGGCCTCCCCAGAGCACTGGTTCCCAGACCTGGATGACATGATGAACACCTAGGAGCCCCTCCCTGAATGTTCCACATCTGCAAATTTGGGGCTGGCCCTGGACATCTGCATTTTTAGTAAGCTCCCTAATGAATATGGATGACTAGGTTTGAGAGTCATCGCCCCCACTGCGGTTATATGCAGTAGGTGCTTTAGAATTGCTGGCATAATGGAAAGGCTTGAGCTGGTTTTCCGATGTGATTATGCTAGCTGTCTTTGAACTGCACATACAAATAGAGCTTCCAGGGCTCTGTGGTGTGTTTTCAGGTGGTCCCGCTATTTTCAGGTGGTGATCCAGGTCTTTCCTGTTGGTTAAATGACATTCGCTAATGGGAAAAAGGCTTCCTAATTCTAGGAGGTGGCAGATCCGCAGAGGTCTGGGACACTTGAGAAGACAGCCCAATTAGTTCCAATCAGGCTTCTTCAGAATGACTCAGTTAGAATGTCAGGGCCTTCTAAAATTAATCGGCAGCCACATCTAAAATCAGCAGCTTGCGTAAAGTCAGCTCCCTCCTTACCCCAGCGAGGGTTTAACCTGGGGAGCAGAGCATGGACAGTCTCTATCTTTCAGCCCCTCAGACATTTGTCTGAATTTAGACTTGCTAACAGTTTCCTTCTGCTTTCCCTTTTCCTTTTCTTTTTCTTTTAAAACTCTCTTCCTTCTCACAGCACACAAAAGCTATTTTTATGGCCAGGGGTTTCATTTCTCAAAAGGAGGATGACAGGCAGTGGATATTTTAGTACTGTGCCCTTAATTCTTATTAATGGAATTTAGGTACACATTTAATTCAAAATATTCAAAGCTTTGTAATTTAAGATTTTTTTTTCTGATTAAAAGTGTTGAATACAATCCTTGTAAAAAATTCAGATAACACTGAAAGTTCTAAAGAAGAAATCCCTCATTCCAAGAGAAACACTTGTTGGCTTGTTGGTGCATTTCCTCCTAATGCTTTTTAACAAATCCTTAAATCTCACAGATTAAAAAAAATGGATAATTTGTGTTTATGGAAATAAATGGTAAGTCCAAGAAAGTCCTTGGATTCTTTGTGCAATACAGTTTCCTGGAGGGAAGGAGTTAGATCTTTGGAGTCTCTGCATCAATGTTACTTTTAAATTGTCTTTCACTTTCACAGTCTGTTGGTTCCATCATAAATGAAAATCTTCTAGAAGGCAATTTGGACTTATGCACAAAAAAACCAAACCTGCCTACCTTTTGATGCAGCAAATGCAATTATAGGAATTTATCTTAGAGCAGATTTTTCCAAACTTTCTTGGTTCTTGGTGCTTTCAGTGTCTCAGAAATTTTTCACAGCTCTACCTATGCCAAAAGAAGTACTTAATAGTTCCATTTATTAAGTAGTTAGGTCCAAACTTTATTATTTTTGTCCTAACAACTTAGTGGCGATTTGAAAAAGTAACACATAATTTGAAAAACAAATTAATTTCATGCTTAATGACATCAGACAGCAACATTGGCAACTAGAAAGCAATGGAACAATGTCTTCAAAATTCTGAGTGAAAATGATTTGTAACCTGAATATTGTGCCTTGTCTGGTTCATCCCTGTATCTCCAACACCTAATCAGGGTTCTGCTCAGAGTAGATGCTCAAAGAGTCTGTGCTGCATCAACGAATGGATGAATGAATGAATTTTTTGGGCCTACCAGTTTCCAACTTTTCCTGAAAGTCTTTGGAGGAAAGGCATCATCTATCACTGAAGCCTGAGCCTGAGAAAGGTGCTCTGCATCTGAGGCCAGGCAGGGGGCGAATGGTGGAGAGCATATGCACACCCCTCTTCCCCCACCACTTGCCAACAACCTTAGGGGAGGGGCTCGAGGGAACAGGCACAGAAAACAAATGCCTCTTTTGGAAGAGTATGATTTGATAGCCTCTTTTGGAAGAGTATGATTTGATAGTTGAGGAGACCAAAGATCTGATTTCAGATTCTCCCTTGCTGGTTCATTTAATTCATCTACCAAACAGGAATAATAATGATATCTATTCTCATCGTGAGAATTAAATGAGTTTAATGACATCTTGGCATATGATTAACACTTCATAAATATTAGTGGTTAATCTCTTAGGACCATTTTCTTGTCTCTGAAGTAGAATTAGCATCTAGGTCACAGTGAGAATCTGAGAGGACGCCTGTGGGTAGTATCTGGGCTCACTACAGGTCTGGAGCTGGGCCTCTCCTCCCAACTCCTGCATCAGCCGCCGTGGGCTGACTTGCTGTGTTCTCCTTCTGCTCCTCTTCTTCATGGCCCTGTTTCCTCCTTTAATTTCTCTCCAGGCCTTTCTGCTTTTTCCAGCAAAGAGGAACAGGAAATAAAAGCAATAAAAGTAGAAAAAGAAAAGGATGAAAAGATCCTGTAAATTAGAGATTCCTCTGGAAGTGCTGATACATAATCATGAACATTAAAAAAATTAGCCTTCATTTCTAACAGTAGGATAATAACATGTGATACATCCCTACAGTGAAGTATCATACAAGGATTAAGAAGGATGTTGCAGTATTTAATAATATGGGAATATTTGCACAGCATAGTCTTTAGAGAAACAGTATATATACTGTGATTTCATTTCTGTAAGATAAAACAGATGTTGTAAAGACCTTACAAATATTGTTAGGAAAAAATCATGTATGCATAGAAAAATGTCTAGAAGAATAAATACAAAAATGTTAATCTTGGACCTTTGCGAAGTGGGATTATAGACAATTTTTACTTCATTCTTTATTATTCCCTTGTATTTTCTAATTTTCCTGCAACACTTATTTATTTAAAAAAGACAGAGGAAAAGCGGGGTAGTGGTCTGGAAATAAGGAAATTCGGTGTTCCAATGTCACCTGTGCCTCTGACAATCCTTCTCCTTCTAGGTTATGACATCTTTATCTGTAACATGAGTAACTAACTGCTTAGTAGACAGGAAGGGCCGTGAAGGTAAGGATCATGTCTATTTTGTTCTAGAAGTGTCTGTAACATAGGCTGTGCTAAGTAAATAGTGAATTAATGTGTAAATGAATGAATGATATGAGGTTTTGGAATTAGGGGCTGTGATGGGTGAAAGAGTTTCAGAGGTGTGACATGCAGCATGGTCCTCGACTGTGGTCCAGAGGCAGAAGATGTGGAGGTTCTGGGACTTTGTGTGAACACCATGACATAATCACAAGACTGTCTCTGTTACATGCAGTTTGTTAGCACAGGAAGTTGGGTCAGAGCTCTGGGCTTACTGTGGAACAGACTTGGGGTCTCGTCCCACTGCTGCTCTTTGCTAGATGTGAAATCTTGAGCAAATTGTATATTTTTTCCCCTAAGTTTGTTTTCTCATCTGAAAAATGAGTGTAATAATTAGTACTTAGCTCAAAAGACTGCCCTGAGTATTTGAACAATCTGTTTAATATTAGTTCAAAATGGTAGACCGAATTTCAGCCATTTTTTCCTACCTCAAACCTTAGAAACATCAGAAAAAAAATATTCTAATAAATGTTCTAGCAAATAAGAGAGGGTAACCTTAGTGGATTTGAAGTTGTGAGGAATTCCTGAAAGAAGAAAGATTGTGGAATTGGAAGAAAGAAACCATTGCCTAAACATGTGCAGGAGACACCTGCTGTGAAAGGTGGGAGTGTCTTTGAAGGTGCTTCAAACTTAAAGACAGTGAATGGGGGTGGGAATAATTGACTGGGTAATGGGTTGGTTGTTCCAGTAGGAATGATCAAAACAACCAACTATCTACTCTTCCAATCCCATCTTCCCTGCTTAGCCAAACAGTAGCAGCAGACATACCTGTCTTCATTATGCAAATGTGGGCACTTGCTAAGATGACATCTAAGAAGAATGGACACTGGATATTGGCACTCCTTTTCCTTTGGCTTATTTCTTTTTTTTATGTTTAAAAAGTTCTTTAAATATTTTTATTTTTTAATTATAGTTGTCATACAATATTGTATTAGTTTCAGGTGTACAACATAGTGATTAGATGTTTATATAACTTACAAAGTGATCACCCCTATAAATCCATTACCCATCTGACACCACACATAGTTATTACAATATTATTGACTATATTCCTTATGCTATACTTTTTACATCCCCATGACTATTTTGTAAATACCAACTTGTACTTCTTGATCCCTTCCCCTTTTTCATCCACTCCTAAGCCCCCTCCCATCTGGCAATCTTCAAAATGTTCTCTGTTTCTATGAGTTTGTTGCTGTTTTCTTTGCTTAATTTGTTCCTTAGATTCCACAGGTCAGTGAGATCATATGGCATTTGACTTTCTCTGTCTGATATACTCCCCTCAGCACAACACCCTCTAGGTCCATTCGTGTTGGCAAGATTTCATTCTTTTTTAATGCCAGGTAACATTCCACTGTACATATGTACCACCTATTCCTTATCCATTCTTCCATTGACGGACATCCAGGATGTCTCCATATCTTGGCTATTGTAAATAACGCTGTAATGAACAAATGGATGCATATGTCCCTTCAAAATAGTATTTTGGGTTTCTTTGGATAAATACTCAGAAATGGGATTATGTCCTTCTTTGTCTCTTGTTATACTTTGTTTTAAAGTCTATTTTGTCTGGTATAAGCACTGCCACCTAAGCATTTCTTTTCGTTTCCATTTGTGTGAAAGATCTTTTTTTCTCCCCTCACCTCCAGTCTGTGTGTACGTGTTTCAATCCTGAGTCTCTTGTGGGTAGCGTATATAAGGGTCTTGTTTTCTTATCCATTCAGTCACCCTATTTTTGATTGGAGCATTCAATCCATTCACATTCAAAACAATTGTTGATAGATATGTATTACTGCTATTTTATTGTTCATATTTTTTATCTTTTTTTCATTTTTCTTCTTTTTCTTAAAAAAGTCCCGCTAACATCTCTTGTAATACTGGTTTGGTGTTGACAAACTCCTTTAGCTTTGTCTTGTCTGGGAAGCTCTTTACCCATTCTTTGATTCTAAATGATAGCTTTGCTGGGTAGAGTAATTTTGGTTGTAGGTCTTTGCTTTTCATCACTGAATATTTCATCCCAGTCCTTTCTGGTCTACAAAGTTTCCGTTGGGAAATCAGCTGACAGTCTTACAGGAGCTCTCTTGTAGGTAACTAATTGCTTTTCTTTTTTTGCTTTTAACATTTGTTTTCTGTAAACTTTGGCATCTTAATTATGGTGTGTCTTGGTGTAGGCCTTTTTGGATTAATCTTGTTTGGGACTCTCTGTGTTTTGTGAGCTTGTATGTCTATTTCTTTCGCCAGGTTAGAATGTTTTTCATCATTATTTCTTGAAATAAGTTTTCAATTCCTTGCTCTTTTTCTTTTCTTTCTGGTATCCCTCTGATGCAAAATTGGTATACTTCATGATGTCCCAGAGGTCCCTTAAACTATCCTCATTTTTTTGGATTCTTTTTTCTTGTTCTTGTTCTGTTTGGATGTTTTCTGCTACCTTATCTTCAAATCTTTGATTCGATCCTCTGCTTCATCTAATCTGTTGATTCCCTCTATGTATTATTTATTTCTGACTGACTGGTTCTTTTTTATGTTTTCTATCTCTTTGTTAAAGTTCTCACTGAGTTAATCTACTCTTCCCCTAATTTCATTAAGCATCCTAATAGCCAGTGTTTTGAACTTTGCATCTGGTACATTGTTTGTCTCCATTTTGTTCAGTCCCTGCCCACCCCCACTCCCTGCCCAGAGCTTTGTTTTGTTCTTTTATTTGGAACATGTTTCTGTCTCCCCATTTTGGCTGCCTACTCATGTTTGTTTCTATATATTAGGTAAGGCTGATAGGTCTCTGGGTCTTAGGAGAGTGGCCTTATGTAATAGCTGTCCTGTGAAGCCCAGTGGCACAGTCTTCCCTGGTCACTTGAGCCAGGTTTTCAAGGTGTGTCCCTTAGATAGGTTGTGTGTGCCCTCCTGTTGTAGTTGAGCTTTGTTGCTGTCTGCACTTTGATGGAAGGGATCGACCCTCGGGCTGATTGGTTGTGAGGATTTGCACCCTATGGAGCAGGATTCACTTTAGCAGGGCTCTAGAGCCTGCCTGGTCTGCCCTTCAGGTGTGTTCTTCTCAGATTCAGCCCTGGGTTGTACTCCGGCACTGGCTGAAGCCAGCCACTGGGTGTGCCGGCCCACAGGCCTCCTTGGAAGTGCCCTGCTGCAGGGCATGTTCAGCTGCAGCTTGTGAACTTCCCAGGGCCACCTGGTAAGAGTCATCAAGCTATCTGCAGATGGCTGCCACCCACAATGAGATTAGAGGTGCCTTGCGAGGCCAAGCCAGGAACCGAGGCCAGCTGCCTCTAATGCCGAGCTTGGGGCTGCTCATCAAGAGGTACAAGACACACTGAGGCCAGATGCTGCTTTTTTGGGTTTTGTGAACCTTTGAAAGATTTTAGGAAAGTCCACAGCATGAGCTAAGATAGGCCATTTGTATGGAAAAAACTACTGGAGGCAGTTTGGGTAGGCCCATAAGTTGAGGGGGGTGAGGTCTCATGGAATCACCTGGGTAGGGTGACTTATGTTAGCCAGGTTGATGGAAACTCAGATACTACATTTGCACTCCAGGAGTAGGAAGAGCTCAACAAAGAAACAATGGATTCTGCCTGCACTTCTTTCTGGGAGAAAGCCCCTCTTTAGCCCTTGCCCTGAAGCAAGACAATTCAGTTTCTCCCCGTATATCCATGGCACTGCTCAAGCAGCTCCCTCAGCACTGGAGCTCTGAGTGAGTTGAGTGAATCTACGTGCAGGACCTTTAAGAGAAAATACTGTGACTCCTGTAGCCTCTGTCTCACTCAGCCATAATTGCTGCTGGTTTTTAGAACCAGAGGTTGTGAAGGCTTCTCTTCCTGTCACTGGAATCCTCGGTTGGGGAGCCCAATGTGGAACTGGGACCCCTTACTCCTCTTGGGAGACCTCTGTAGCCAAGTTATTCCTCTGGATTCTCAACTGCCACGCGTGGTTGTGGGACCAGCCCAATTTTGCATCTCCACTTTCCTACTAGTCTCGAGGTGGTCCTTATGTATGTCTCCAGTTGTAGGACTTCTGTTCAGCTAGACCTCAGGCGACTCCCTATAATGATTTTTCTGTAGTTTTGTTATAATTTTGATGTGGTCACAAGAGGAGGCAAGCACAGTGTTTACTTTCTACATCTTGACCGGAAGTCCTCCATTGGCTTGTTTCTTATCTACTATCATCCCTCTCACACAATGACTGGAGACATCATCCATAGACTGAGTAACAAGGAATCTCAAATCCAAGGCAAACAGACAACCAAGAGTCATTAAGCACTGAGGAAAACCACTATCATGAAAGAGGCACAGAGTATATAGTAAACAGAACTAACAGCAAAATAAACAGAACTAGCAAAGCAGACAGATTAGACATTTAGAATAAGCATAAACATTCTCAGAGAATTATTAGAGGAAAGAGTCTGAGATCTTAGAAATAAAAAATAAGATTCTCAAAAGCATCCTCAATAATTGGGCTATGGCCAAGTTGGACACACATGAATACAGCATATAAATGAGCTGGAAAACCAAATTGAGGACTTCTTTTAGAATGGAGAGAGAGAGAGAGAGAGAGAGAGAGAGAGAGAGAGAGAGAGAACATAAAATAAATGTTAGAACATATAAAGAATAGATTTAGAAATTTTAATATGCACCAAATAGAAGTTACAGAAAGAGGAAATAAAGAGGACGAAAGTGAGGAATACTGAAATAAATAGGGAAGAAAATTTCTCAAGGTGACTAAGGATGAAAATCCTTACCACATGACAAGTAGAAAAGAAAATAAGACAATGAATAAACATGTCATGGTGAAATTTAGAACATAAAGGACAGAGAAAAGGAAAACAGATTATTCATAAAGAAAGCAGATTATTATCACATTCAATTATAACACTGCATGCTGGGATATCTGCAGAGATCCAAGGGAGAATTATTTGAACCAGTCAAACTATCATTCAAATGTGAGGGTAGAGGAAGACCAGGTGCTGTAGGCATGAAAAAAAAAATAAAATAAAAGATTGTAAGCTGACAAGTTTCTTGCATTCTGTGAGGTCAACCAAGGGTTGCCTCACCTAAAAAAATAAATAAATAAAATAAATGTGAGGGCAAAATATATAAGGACAATTTCAGGTATACAAGGATAATAAAATAAATCACCTTCAGTTTTACCTGTAATAGGTAATAAAAATAAATGAAAACAAATGCAAGAGAAAAAACTACAGGATTTAAGAAGCTGTGGTGAATAAAGAAATCAGTAGAATCTGTTGATGTCTAAGTAAGTGTTAAAAAAAAACCCTGCCATCTGGAGCTGAAATCCCAAATGGTATTAACATTGAAGGTGGGGAGGGAGGGAGAGGAAGAAAGTGTAAGTAGACCAAGGTCTACACTTTGTTCAGTGGCTGACCATGAGAGGTACTGTACTTGTATAGGCTGTGGAAGGAAAATAATAGTCAGATGTTGGAGTTAAAACTTAAAAGTAAGCACCTGAACATCAGAAAGTAAGTCAAGAAGACCTAATCAGTTGACAAAAAGGGGAAAAGGAGGGGAAATAGAAAGCATGATAAATATAAAACACAAAATAAGATGGCAGTAACAAGTCTTAACACCTCAGTAATCACAATAAATGTGAGTAGGTTAAATTGTTTTATGAAAAAACAGCAAATCAGGAGGAGAAAGAAATCTTTAAAATCTACATGCTGTAGTAAAATCTACATAGCTACAACAAAATGACAGAAAAGTTGAAAATGAAGGGGTGGAAAAAGATATATTGAATATATGCTAACGAAAAAGGAAGAAAGTCTAATGATATTAATATTGGAAAAAATGGAATTCAGTGCAAACAAACACTTAAAGAGATAAAGGAAAAATTTCATAATGATATAACAATTACGAACTTTTATTCACCTAACAACCTAACATTAAAATATAAAGAGGAAAGCACACATTAAAATAAATGGAGACATAACCAAATGAGGTTTATTTAATAAACATAATATTTGTTAATAAGTCAAAAGTTAACAAAACTATAGGATATTTCCTGTTGATGCTGAAGAGGTATTTGATAAAGTTCAATGTCCTTTATTAATAAAATCACTTATTGAACTAGGAGTAGATGGACTCTTACTTAACATGATAAAATATATACATACTGCAACCAAAAAAGGGAAGCCCTAGAAATATTTCTGTTAAGCACAGGAAGAAGAGAGGCTGTCCCTTATCACTAATATTATTTACCATTGCTCTGAATATATCAGCCAACATAATTGAACTAAAGAGTGAAACAAGAGCTCTCAAAATGTGAAATAAGTAATATCATTATTTGTATGTATTATGGTTCAGTACTACGAAAACTCAAGATAATTTATTGAAAAACTATAACAAATGGTAGAGAATTCAGTAAGTTTGAGTATGTACACAATTAATATAAAGATCACAATAAACTACATATGTATAAACAACAATTAGGAGTTATATAATGAAAGAAATGACTACTTACAACAGCAACAAAAGAGATAAAATGCTGAGATAGTATTAGAACTTAGTTAAATTCTAAGAACTAGGATGCACAACTAGTTTTGTGGGAGAAAAAATTGCTTGTGGGAGAAAACCCACACACCTGATGTCAGAAGTGAAGTAATGTTGTAGTAGAGTATTGAGAGTAGAGGAGACACAGGAGAAATTAATTTTTCTTTAAAGTAGAAAACCCTAAAAGATTCCATGAAAAAACCCCATTAGAACTAATACATTCAGCAAAGTTGTGGGATACAAAATCAACACACAAAAATCAGTTGCATTTCTATACACTAGAAATGAGCAATTCCAAAAGGAATTTAAGAAAATAATTGCATTTACAATAGCATTAAAAAGAATAATATACTAAGGAATAAACAACCAAAAAACCAAAAAACTTGTACGCTGAAATTATAAAACATTGCAGAAAGAAATTAAAGAAGACACAAATAAGTGAAAAAATATCCCATAGTCATGGTTGGAAGACTTAATATTGTTAAGATGTTGATACTACCCGAAGTGATCTATAGATTTAATGCAACCCCTATCAAAATCCTAACAATATTTTTGTAGAAATAGAAAAATCCATACTAAAATTCATATGTAATATCAGGGGACACTGAATACCCAAAACAATACTGAAAAGAAGAACAAAGTTGGAAGACATCCTTATTTCAAAACTTATTAGGATGCTTCAGCTATCAAAGCAGTGTGATACTGGTATAAAAACAGACATACAGATCAACAGAAGAATAGAATAGAATGGAATAGAATAGAATAGAATAGAATAGAATAGAATAGAATAGAATAGAATAGAATAGAATAGAACAGAACAGAACAGAACAGAACAGAACAGAACAGAATAGAATAGAATAGAATGGAGAGCCTAGAAATAAACCGTTGCATATATGGTCAAATGATTTTCAACAAAGATGCCAATGCTATTCGATAGGGGAAAAGAGTCTTTTTAACAAATGGTGTTGGGAAAACTGAATATCCACAAGCAAGAGAATAAAATTGGAAACTTACTTATACTATATACAAAAATTAACTCAAAATGAATAAAAAACCTAAATCTAAGAATTAAAATTATAAAACTTTTAGAAGAAAACAATGAGGAAAAGCCTCTTGACATTGAATTTGTCAATGGTTTCTTGGGTATGACACCAAAAGCATAGGTGACAAAAGTAAAAATACATAAGTTGGATTATATCAAACTTAAAACTTTTGTGAGTCAAAGGATGCAATCGACAGAGTGAAAAGCAACCTACAGAATAGGAGAAAATATTTGTAAATCATATATTTGATAAGGGGTTAATATCCAGATATACAAAGAATTTCTACAACTCAACAACAAAATAAAAAACCTGATTAAAAAATGGGCAAAAGACTTAAATAGATATTTCTCCAAAGAAGATATGCAAATGGACAATAAACACATGAAAATAAGCTCAACATCACTAATCATTAGACAAAGGCAAATGAAAACCACAGTGCAATACCATTCAACACCTATTAGATGGCTACTATTGAAAAAAAAAAAACAGGTGTTGGTGAGGATATGGAAAATGGGAACCCTTATACACGGTTGATGGGACATGTAAAATAGTGCAGCTGTTGTGGAAAATAGTATGGTGGTTTCTCAAAAAAATTTATAAAATAAGATTACCATTTTATCCAGCAATTCCATTTCTGGATATATACACCAAAGAATTGAAAGCAGTCCCAAAGAGATATTTGTACCGCTATGTTCATGGTGGCATTATTCACAATAGCCCAAAGTTGGAAGTAATGCAAGTGTTTGTTGACAGATAACTGGATAAACAAAACGTGATAGAACACAGAATAGAAAATTATTCGACATTAGAAATAATAGAACTTCTGATACAATCTACAACATGGAAGGACATTATGCTGAGTGAAACAAGTCAATCCCCCAAAATAAATACTGTATGATTTCACTTATATGAGTTAACTAAAGTAGTCAAATTCAGAGACAGAAAGTAGAAGGGTGGTTATCAGGGCCTGGGGGCTGAAAGAATGAGTAGTTGTTTAATAGATACAGAGTTTCAGTTTTGTAAAATGAGAAGAATTTTGTTACTTGTGCGAAAAAATGGAAAATGTGAACGTACTTTACTGAAGTATACAATTAAAAATGGTAAAGATGGTAAATTTCATATCTTGTATTTTAGCACAACCAAGAAAAATTATAACGAATTTTTTTTCACCTACCATATTGGTAAAAATAAAAAAAGTTCAACAATGCACTAGACTGGAAAGAATATGAGGAAACAGTCACTTACACTGCCAGTGGGAATATACACTGGTGCAGCTTCAGTGGAGAGCTGTTGGGCAATATCTATCAAACTTAATTACCCTTCAAATCTACTTGTATGCATGGAAATAATGTGTGCTCAAGGATCTGCACTGTATCATAGTTGTAACAGCAAAGACTGGAAACAATATAAATATTCCAAGTTCATCTACAGGGACTGATACAGCAAAGTTTGGTACATTCTTATAATGGACTAGTGTGCAGCCATAGAAAAGAATAAGGAAGCCTTACATGAACTTCATATAAATGTATATATAAAGCTTGCCAAGATATATTAAGTGAAAAACAAACAAGAAAAAAAGACTGTGCATAATAATGTGCTAGTACTATGCCCCTAATGGTTTAAACACATAGGCACACATTCTTAGACATTCCTCCCATTGGAAGGTGAGGTCTATGCCCCATCCCTTGAAACTGGGCAGAGCTTTGTGACCATCTTGACCAGCATGATTCTATTTGATTCCTGAAGGTAGGTTATAAGAGGCCATGCAGCCTCCGCCTTTCTCACTCTAATATTTGCTCTTAGAGACCAGAAGCTTCCATGCTGTGAAGAAGCCTAAGCCACCTGGAGAGATCATATATGGGTCAACTAGTCAACAGTCCTGACTGAGTGTGGGACCAGATATGTGAATTAAGTAGCTACAGGCAATGCCAACCCAACCCATTTGAGTATTTCCAGTTGAGATCCCCAAAATGATTGGAACAAAGGAAAAACATCCCCCCAGAATCCTGAAAAATTCTTCACACAGAATCTGTGGCTTACTTCAATGGTCGTTATTTTAGGTTGCTAAGTTCATAGTGTTTTGTTATCTAACAGTGGTACCTGAAAGACTATTTTTGTGGGAGGAGGGAGAACACGTGTGCACGGACTGTCTCTAGATAGGCTCACAAGAAACTGGTTCCAGTGGTGACTCCCAGGAAAGGGACTTGAGTGATTAGGGGATGAGAAAGAGAGAGACTGCTCTTCCACTTAGGTACCTCTTAAAATAGACATTCCTGTGACAAAAAAGGAAATACAGTGCCTAAGTACTGGAAAGAAAGAGACAAACTATTCTTGTTGGCAGATAGTACAAACTTCAACCTAAATAACCCAAGAGAGTTATTGGGAAAATGATTAAAATTAAAAAGATAATTCATCATGCTGGTCATGTTATAAAGTCATCAAGTTAACATGGGCCTTTTCTGTGGCCCAGTAAGAATTGAGCTGAAAATGCCACAACAACAATCCACCATTAATGATTTATTTTCTTCTTCAGACTGCCCTTTTAAAATTAAACTCTCTAGAAAAACCATCTTTAATCACCTAACATCTCAGGTTGAATATCTCTTCTCTGGAGCGGTGGGAGCAGATGGGGAGAGCTCACTGCATAGGAGATGCAGGAAGGATAGATGGGGAAAAGGGTGTAGAGAGGGTGCAGGCAGCAAAGGGCTGACCTTGAATTGTCCACCTCTTGGATGAGTTGCCGTTTCAGGCTGGACCAAAGCTGTCAGCATAGAGGAGTACTTGGCCAGCAGTGAGAGGGCTGGGAAGCTGCCTAGGGAAAGGGAAGAGGTTAAATAATGACCGACAGAGGTGCAGCTGCAATTATAGGCCTCACTGGACCAACTTTCTGGCAGTGGGAAATGGCTCTCCTCCAGGCCTCAGCCTTCCTGAACTGGAGGTCTCTGGGAGCCACAGCTGAGCTCAGGGCAAAGTCCGAGACATGGAGGATGTTTTTAAACAGAAGGTTAATGCCTAAGCCAGTGCTTCTCAACCTTTGGTACCCCCAGAACTAAGAGGGAGGTGCACCAAAATGCAGAGACACTCCACTTTCTGGAGTCCACCTCAGGGAGTTCGTAATGGGGTCCAGTGTGCAGCAAAGCTGAGAAACCTGCCCTAAAAACTCATGCACAAGCAGGTTCTGGGGCTTCTTCTGCCATACCTGCCCTCAGGAAAGGGTTGGAAGCTGCTCTGACCACAAGTAGAGTCCAGCTGCTTGAGTTGGAGCCTAGAAACATGTGGTTTGTTCTCTCTTGATAACATCTCCTCACTCTTGAAGCCCCATCACCTGGCTCCTTCCACCTTTTTTTTGACTTATTCATTTTTTCATTATCTTCTCATCATCTCCATCATTAATGATGACAACAACCAATTTTTTAAAAGCCCCAGTGCCCATCCCAGACTAATTAAATAAATATCACTGAGGTAGGGCCCTGGGGTTAGGGTTTTTGAAGCTCCCCAGGTGATCCAATGTGTAACCAAGAAAGCCATTATCTAAGGGTGACCCCCTTGGCTTTGCCAGTAATTGGTTCTGGGATGGACATGTGACCCAGTCTTTCCCAATGAGACATGAGGAGAAGACTCAGAGGGCCAGTCTTCTGAAAATCTATAAGTTCTAGAAGGTTATTCAGTCATAAAAAGGAATGAAATGCTGACACATGCTACAATGAAGATGTATCTCGACAACATGAGGTGAAGTTGTCACATTTTCCAATATGGCCAAAAAAGCCATGCATTACATAATTCCATTCATACAAAATGAAATGTCCAGAATTGGCAAATTGATAGAAACAGTAAACAGATGAGTGGTTACCTGAGGCTGGATGATGAGGAGGAATGGGTAGTGACTGCTTGATGGTTACGAGGTCTCCCTCTGGAGTGATGAAAATATTCTGGAACTAGATAGGTAGTGGTGATGGCTACACAACCTTATAAATGTACTAAATGTCACTGATGGTAAATTTTGTTATGTGTATTTTATCACACACACACAAAAATATGTCCATCTTCTAAGAGAGGCCCCAGGAGAGATGACACCTCTTCTGTGTGACAGGGTGAGACAAGCAGCTGAAGGAAGAACCCAACACTGAGAAAGGCAGGGCAGAAAATGCATCAAACCTGTTCATAGGTGACAGGGCCGAGCTACTGAATCAGGACCCTTACCTTCAGGTATCCTGTTTTTACTGAGAATAAATGCCCTTAAGATTTAAGGCTCTTTGGGTCAAGGTTCAATATCAAATATTTTAGAAAATTTTCCTCCTCATTTGTTGGTGTCACTATCTAAATGGGCTTAGTGGGCTTGCCGGTGAGCAGTGACATCCAT
This sequence comes from Pteropus alecto, assembly GCF_000325575.1. Taxonomy (NCBI): domain Eukaryota; kingdom Metazoa; phylum Chordata; class Mammalia; order Chiroptera; family Pteropodidae; genus Pteropus; species Pteropus alecto. Next base: position 66,571 of record NW_006434516.1, read on the forward strand.
TTCCACTCAAGATTTAGAGTCAGACTGATGAAGACTGTCTGGAAGGGTGAGGCCATCCATCTATATGTGTGGCCCTGCAGGGCAGGCTATGCCCCACAACCAGGCTGTGTGGTTGAGCAATGACCTCTGAAAAAGGCCTGTAAATGATGCCACTGAGAAAACTGGTGTGGGAGTACCCCACAGATATGCTGTGAGTACCTTGGTGCAGGTCCTATGCCTCAGACACCGTCATTTTCCGACTCTGCCCACAGGTGGCAGCACAGTGGGACCCAGATGAAGAAAGCATGTGTTGCCAGAGTGGAAGTTAGAGAAGGGGGTCAGCCAGTGATACTCGAGTTCTGGCCTCAGGTGGGGTCCTGGCCCACAAGCCTGCCTTCCTGGTCCTCATAACAGAGCCGCACTAAGAGGGAGCATCAGGGTGGTATAGCTCAAGAGCAAAGGCTGTTGAGTTTGACCAACCATTTCCCTTTGCACTGAAAGAGTCTCACCCAGAAAAGCCTAGAAGTCCTTGGACCTCCCATGGCAATGGCCCCACAGGGAGAGGACATGCCAATCACAGAGGGGAATCTAGGCCCCTGGAAATTGAATATTTTACTGTCAACTCATGTATTGGTGTCTGGCTGATGCATGTGCCTGTGATGAGCTCACCGGACTTGTCCCCTGGGACTGGGTGACATCATATGGCCTATGAACCCGCCTGGCTGAGACCACCTCTATATGATGTGTCCACCAGCCCCCAGAGGCCACTCCATCTCTTCCAGCTTTCCTGGGCAGCTTCACTGTGGGCTCAGGTCTCAGTTCTGCAGGGATTCTGCAAAGGAGCGTGCTTAGGCCCTTGAATAGGAGGTAAGTACCTCTTCGAGCTTCCTCCTGTCTTTCTGGAAGAGGAGAAGCTTCAGCCTGATTCTGCAAGAAGAGAGTATTAGTGAGTCAGGAACTTCAAAGACTGAAGAGAAAGTGCCATGAGCTTCATTACCAACTTCCACTTCATTTGGGCCTTATGGGTGACCTAGAAATTTGGGGAGCTGCAGGCCTGGGGCTTTCCAGCATTGCCATAACTATCATGGCTTTCAGACTAGGAGTGCTTCCAGGCTCATCTGGGTGTTATTTATGCCCACCCTCTGCCTCCCATACCATCTATACTGACTGAGCAATGTTCAAACCTTACAGGACACATCTTGTCTCATTCTCCCCACTCTACTCCTCCTCTCTCTCTGTGGGCTCTAAAGCACCTCTCTAGGCTCCTGGAGATCTTGTTCTATTGCTGAGATGTGCCTACGTCATTTACCTTTGTATAAACTTCCAGTCCGTCCTTCTCGAAATGAATGGCAGTGAACACTAGACAATAGCTTCCCTTGTGCCCTTTGGTCACTCCTGTTCCCTGTCCCATTCCATCTTGGGGGTAGTGCTGGGATCAGCAGACTCTCAGATTCCCTCATGCCTCTTTCAGGCCTTTTCTTTCTTCTTCATTTATTACCCATACCTTTCTTCTTTCACTGCTCTTCCTACCCCAAGATCCCATCCTCTCTTCATCTTCCCTCATTCCCCAACTCTAAACCCTTCTGGATTCACTGATTCCTCAGCTCCTCCCATTTCAACTTGTGCCAACATCGAAGGCCATTGGAGCATCTACTTACATGGCCTGCTTAACTCCCATCACATGATTCCCTGGCTTCTCACCTTCTATTATGGCCAATTTATACTGAGCATTTGGAAGAGGCCTCATCTAATTTCATCTCAACAACAAACTCATGATTAGGCACTGTGTGCCTGCACAGCTTGGGATGAACAAATGAATATCTGCCCTTCATACAGATGAGGGCTTCTCTAGGGTCTCTCTACCTCAGGTTTTGATGTAGAATGATGTTCTGACAGGGACAGATGAATGAAGGGTGAATCATTTCATGGTACCGTGAACTCTTTGTGCCTGGGATTCAGGGGCAAGGGAATGAATAGCCAGGCACTGTTGTTAGGACAGACATCCTGGACTTGGTGAGTTGGCTGACAAGATGCTGGGCCATTGTCCATAGATACTTCCTGGGAAGACAGCTGATATCCACTGAGCCCTTCCCATCTGTCAGTCTGTCCATCTGTCCGTCTGTCCTTCCGTATATCCATCCATCCATCCATCCATCCATGAAGCAGTGTTGCTTTGTGCAGGTTTCCAAACTTGATTGTTCACAGGACCATAAGGATACCATGAATGAGTGAAACAGGCCAGAAGGAAGATGATCAGTGGTCTTTAATGCTTGCTTTTGTGTTGAAGGGGCAATAGGGAGTGGTGAGAATGGGAGAAACTAGGGAGCAGGGTCTGATATAAAGGGGTCAGCTCAGCCAATTATTGCCAAGAGGAAATGTGGGCTCAGTGGGGCCTAATAATCTGATTTTTCTAGAGAATCCAGAAATGTGAGCTTTTATGTAAACTCACCTGATTGTTAAATGTTAACGAATTTAACACACTGGGCAGGCACCAATCATGTGAGTCAAGCAAAACATGTGTATAGGCTGCAATTAGCCCCAGAGCTTTCAGTTTGTAGCCTCTGGCATAGGGTCTAGAACACAAACTTTGGAGTCAGATCTAGAGCCTGCTCTACCACTGACTCTCTGAGAGATTTTGGGTTAAGTTACTCGGCTACTCAGAACCTCAGATTCCTCCTCTGTGAGATGAGGTAAGATCTACTTCCCTCACAGGGTTGGTATGAGGGCTAAATTAGATAATACACTGTGCATAGTGTCTACTTGGAGCACAAGCTCAATATGGGGGCTCTTCTTACTGTTTTTATCAACAGTATGACTGACTGCTCTGGGCTTGGCACAGTGGCAGGCATGGGAAGCGAGGACCCTTTCGGGGCAGCTCCTGAAGGTGTGGTGGTGCCAGCTCCAGTAGGAGTGGGCCCCCAGCAATACTGGAGGACTAGGATGAGGAGGAGAAGAAAGAGAAAGAAGAGGAAGAGGGGCTCCCAGTCAGTACTCAGACTTCCCCTTCCCCTCTCCTTCCACCTTCCCTTTATATCCTCCCCTAGTCTTCTCCAGTGACTTCTGCTGAAAGTGAAAAGAGGAAAAAGGAATTTAAAAAAAAGCAGAACAGAAGTTTGGGCTTTATTTTTTATTTGTTTGCTTTTTAAGCCTATTTAAAATCTCAATTTCCAGAAAAGTCAGTGTAGGTCATTGCATGAGTAGGGAAGAAAAGAGGTGGTCTTAGTGGGGTCAGGACTTACTCTCTGAAGTCTTTCCTCCTCCCAATGTCTCTACTCAGTGTGTGTTCTGTGTAAAGAGGGACTGAGGAGTTAATGGGTGGGGGTAGTGAGCACAAGGATAGAAGGACCCCCCTGATTGCCATCTGAATCTGTGTCATACATTCCTATGCTTGCTTGAGTTGGCCTTATTTAGTGTCTGTTCTTTGAACCCCACATTGAGTTGTTTTTGTTTCAGGGAACAGTGACTGGCCCACATTCTTATAGACTGAGAAGGGGTTTCCTGCAGGTCCCTAGTGCTCTGCTCTGGGTCTAGGCACTCTGGGTTTCTTCTTGCTTCCTATGGTGATATGACAGCTTCTGCCTCTCCTGCAACTGTTGTAGGTCCAGCTGCAGCTATATCTTGCTGGGGTCAGTGGGCAGGGGTGGGAGCCTGGGCATGCCTGGGTCCTTAGCCTGCTCCTGTCCTTATTCTTGGATGTGTGCTCTCACCTCCCCTGTTCCCTCTTCTCTTTTCTCCCTCCCCTTCTTCTCTCCCCACCTCAATCCTCCATCCCCTCTATGTGTTCTCTCACTCCTGGGGTGTTTCCACCTCAGGACTTTTCCCTTTATCATCCCTTGCTGACCAGCTGATCTTCTCTGGGTTTCCTAATTCAAAGGAAAAAGAAACCTGGGGAGAGGAGTTCTGAGAAATTTTCTGGTTAGTTGGGCTATCATCATTGTAATCATGTTTTTGGTTGATGACCTTCTCAAGGATTGATTGCCCTAAATTGGATGGGTGTCAATTCTAAGTACTGTGTGAATTTGAGCAAATTCCTTCACCTTATCTCTCTGAGCCTCCATTTATCCCATCTGCCAAATGGGGACAATAATATTTATCTCACAGAATTGTGTGAAGAACAAAAATATAATCCCAGTGCTGTGAATTCCTTTAGGTCAGGGACAATGTCTTATTTGTGTCTGGATCCTTAGATTCAGGTTTATGATAAAGGCTTAGCAAATATCTGCTGAAGTAAATTGTTTATAAGTGATATATGTATGTATCAAAATGCTTTTTGCTACAAGAATCAGAAAATCCTATTTTTAGAGGCCAGTCATATAGCAGGATTCTCTAAATCAGGTAACTGCATGCACTGGTTCCTCAACTCATGATGTCAGTGCAACCTTATCTGAAAATTTTTTGCTTGTTGCCTCATGATCACAAAACAGCTGCTGCAGCTCCAGAATTTTGTGTTCAAGGCAGCAAGAAGCAGGAGGAGAAGTTACCAGCTGCACATTTTTCTTTAATAAAAAAACCCATAAACCTACCCAATACCAGAAAAATTTCACTTAAGTCCCATTTCCCAGAGCTATGTGAAATGTTCACTCAAGTTTCAGGGGAGGCTAGTAAAGTAAGTATCTTTCCCAGGCCCTTTAAGGGAGGAAACAGGGGATGAGGGGGAGAAATCCTATTGGTTTAGTCAACTGCAATCTGCCTCATTTTGTGGTTTTACTGCTCTCCTTTTTCTGATGGAATTTTGGGAGAGAGGCATTTTGTGAACTTGTCAGAATTGTGCCTAGAGTACCTGGGAGAGAAAAATCAAGTACAGAATTCAGGACTGGGGGCAGGAAGTTTGTGTTGTTAGATGTGTGGCCACAAGCTAGTATGTTCCCTTCTCTGGACTTTGGCTTCTAGGCTCCTTAATGAGGTGGCTGGACAAGATGGCATGTGAGGGTCCTTTTAGCTTGTATGGCCTATCTTCATGAAATCACTGTGAGAAGGCCAGAGAGGAAGGAAGAACAGGGTGAAAGCCAAAGAGTTGTGTATACACATGTATAGATATAGATCTGTTTATAGGCAATAGGCATTGAAAAGCATCCCCTGCACTGAGTCAACCAAGACAGAAGTGAGAAAACTCTGGGTTAGTGTGTGTGGCAGTACCCACAGGGCAGGAAATACCAAGGCCCCAGCGATGACTCCAGCTACCCTGGCTGGACCAGAGTGTGGGAAAGAGATGGCAGCATGGACAAGCCCTACATTTTCTGTCATACAAGAATGAGTCAGGTCATCTTGGATTCCTTCTTCTGGACTTTTTCTTCAAGGGAGTCATCTATTTACCATTAGTTCTAATAGCAACAGGAATATCTATTCTTTATTGAGTGGATGTACGTTTGCTGCTTTTTCTAAAAGCCAAGTCTGGGCCTATATCAGTGTTTGTCACCTCCAAGGAAAAAATTTTCCTTATTCCAAGTGTGGGCTTAAATAAAATTTAAAAAAAGCTTTGTTTTTAAAATTATTTTTAGTTTGAAGGAATGCTACAGGCTTCTTATAAACCGGTAACTCATTAGAAAAATACAAAAAACTGAATTTATGAATTTTTGCCATTTTTAAAATCAACTTTGTACATTTTCTTGCTATTCAAGAAAGAAGATCCTATGGCTGAATCACTTTGAGATTTTTATTTGAAACTGTGGCCTAAATTGTTTTCATTGTAATGTTTCTTAAATATATACAAATAAAAATTAAGCATAAAATTCTTATGCTGATAGTTCTAATACTACTATAAAACCAAAACAAATTTAGAAATCATATATAAACAGCACTATAAAACCAGTAAAATTTAAAATAACATTAATTTAACTCGAGGGATGATAATGTTTTACTAAGAATAAACAACAACTTAAAGTATTACTGAGAGGCATAAGGCTTTACTTAAAAAATTTTAAAAATTATTATTAAGAAATTTTTAAATTACAGTTGATATACAATGTTATATTATATAACATAGTGGTTAGACATTTATATAACATACAAAGTTATTACTCCAATAAGTCTAGTACCCACTTGGCATTATACATAGTTATTACAATATTACTGACCATGTTCTCTCTATGCTGTACTTTTCATCCTTGTGATTGTTTTTATAACTGGCAATTTGTACATCTAATCCCTTCCCCTTTTTTACCCAGCCCCCCAAATCCCTTCCCATCTGGCAACTATCAATTTGTTCTCTGTATCTGAGTTTGTTTCTGTTTTATTTGTTCATTTATTTTGTCTTTTAGGTTCCACATATAAGTTAAATCATATGGTATTTGTCTTTCTCTGTCTAACTTATTTCACTTAGCATAATGCCCTCTAGATCTGTCCGAGGTTGTTGCAAGCGGTGAGATTTCATTCTTTCATATGGCTGAGTAATATTATGTACCACAGCTTCTTTATCCATTCATCTATTGATGGACATTTCAGTTGCTCTCATATCTTGGCTATTGCAAATAATGGTGCAGGTGAAAATAGGGGTTCATATATGTTTTTGAATTAGTGTTCTGGATTTCTTGAGATAAATACCCAGAAGTGGAATTGCTGGTCATAAGGTAGTTCTATTTTTAATTTTTTGAGGAAAACCTCCATATTGTTTTCCATAATAGCTGCATGATTTATGATTGCACCAACAGTGCACGAGGATTCCCTTTTCTTCACATCCTCTCCAACACTTGTTATTTGTTAATTTATTGATGATGGCCATTCTGGCAGGTGTGAGATGACAGCTCACTGGTTTTTAAAAAATTTTTTGTATTTTAATTTTTTAATTAAGTTGACATATAATATTATATTAGTTTCAGGTATACAACATAATGATTAGGCATTTATATAACTTACAAAGTGATCACCCCGATAAATCCAGTACCCATTTGACACCATACATAGCTATCACAATACTACTGATTATATTCCCCATGGAATACTCTACATCCCCATGACTATTTTGTAACTACCAGTTTTTACCTCTTAATCTCCTCCGCCTTCACTCGTCCCTCCACCCCCTAATCTGACAACCATCAAAATGCTATTTATGATCTTTCTGTTGTTTGTTTGTTCATCCTGTTCTCTAGATTCCACAAAGGACATCTGTCTTTCTCTGCCTGACTTATTCCACTCAGCACAGTACCTTCTAGGTCCATTCATGTGGTTGCAGATGGAAAGATTTTGTTGTTTTTTATGGCTGAGTAAGTATATATATCTACCTTTCTTTATCAATTCATCCACTGATGGATACCCAAGATGCCTCCATATCTTGGCTATGTAAATACTGCTACGATAAATATATGGATTCACATGTCCCTTCAAAGTAATGTTTTGCCTTTCTTCAGATAAATACCCAGAGGTGGGATAACTGGCTCCTTCTCTGTCTCTTGTTAAAGCCTTTGTTTTAAAGTCTATTTTGTCTAGTATAGATATTACTACCCCAGATTTTGTTAGTTTATCTCCATTTTAATGAAATATCTTTTTTCATCCCTTTATTTTTAGTCTGTGTATGTCTTTTGATCTGCAATGAATCTTTTGTAGGGAATATATGTAAGGGTCTTATTTTCTTATCCATTCAGCCACCCTACATTTTGATTGGAGCATTTAATCCAGTTACATTTAAACTAATTGTTGATAGTAGTTATTGCCATTTTATTATTTATATATTTTACCTTTTAATCTTTTTTCTTCTTCTTAAAGAAGTTGCTCTAACATTTCCTATAATACTGGTTTGGTGATGATGAACTCCTTTAGCTTTTTCTTGTCTGAGAAACTCTATCTGCTCTTCGATTCTAAATAATAGCTTTGCTGGGTAGAATAATCTTGGTAGTAGGTCCTTACTTTTCATCACTTTGAATACTTCCTGTCAATTCCTTCTGGCCTACAAAGTTTTTGTTGAGAAATCAGCTGACAGTCTTACGGGAACTCCCTTGTAGGTAACTAATTGCTTTTCTCTTGCTGCTTTTAAAATTATCTTTGTCTTTAACCTTTGGCATTTTAATTATGCCGTGTCTTGGTGTGCGCCTCTTTGGATTGATCTTGTTTGGGATTCTCCATGCTTTCTGTGCTCATACGTCTATTTCCTTCATCAAGTTAGGAAAGTTTTTAGTCATTATTTCTTGAAATAGGTTTTCAATTCTTTGGTCTCTCTCTTCTCCTTCTGGTATCCCTATGATGCCAATGTTGTTATGTTTGATGTTGTTCCAGAGGTTACTTAAACTATCCTTTTTTGGGGTGAGGGTGGATTTTTTTTTTATCCTGTTCTGATTGGGTGTTTTCTGCTACCTAATTTTCTAAATCACGGATTCGATTCTCTGCTTCATCTAATCTGCTGTTAATTCCCTCTAATGTATTCTTCATTTCAGTTATTGTATTCTTCATTTCTGACTGGTTCTTTTTTAATGATTTCTATCTCTTTGTTAGGTTTTCACTAAGTTCTTCTATTCTTCACCTAAGTTCATTCAGCATCCTTATATCTTGTGTTTTGAACTCTGGATCTGGTTGATGGCTTGTCTCCTTTTCACTTATTTCTTTTTCTTTTTGGAGTTTTCTTTTGTCCTTTCATTTGGAACATATTTCTTTTTCTGCTCATTTTGTCTGGCTCCCTTTTTCTGTTTCTATGAATTAGGTAGATCTGCTATATTCCTTGGTCATGACAGAATGGAATTATGTAGTAGGTGTCCTGTGGGGCCCAGTGGCACTGTCTCGCAGGTCACCTGATCTGAGTGGTCCAGGGGTGCCCCTTGTATATGTTCTGTGTGCCCTCCGGTTGTAATTGAGTTTTGATTGTTGTTAACACATCAGTGGGAGAGATTGTCCCTCAGACTGACTGGCTGTGAGGGCTGGTTAGAACTATAGAAAACGAGCTATTTTGTGGGGGCTGACCCCACTGAATGGAGTTGCTTTAGCAGGGCTCTGGTTGCATTGGAGTCTGCCCTTTGAATGTATCATGTGTGGAGCTAGTTGCATGGTGCTCTGGCGTGGTCTGAAGCTAGCCACCAGGTGTGATGGTTCTGGAGAATCTTGGAGGGGGCTCCAGGGTAGGTTCAGGTCAGCTGCTGTTTGTGTCCAGCTTGGGGTTGCCTGATAGGAGCTAAAAAGTAATTGGCAGGTGGTTGCTGCTTGTCCTGGGCTTGGATATGCTTAGGCAATCCTGCAAACCAAGGATGGCTGCCACTAGTGTCAACTTGGGACCCTTTAGTGGGTACAACAATGTGAACTGATGCCACCCATCTCTTGTGCTGAGTTTGTGTCCATTTAGTTGAAACTATGGTCCAGGCCAACACTATTCTCAGCTTATGCCAGTCTTGGGGCCACCCGACAGGAGTTATGATGCAAGTTGAGACAAGTTGCCATTTGTGCTGGGCTTGGGGCTGTCTAGCATGTGGTACAGGGCACACCGAGGCCAGTTGCTGCTTGTTTGGCATTTGTATACCTTTTAGAGATTTTAGGAAAGTCTGCAGCACTAGTTGAGGCATGCCCCTTGTGTAGAAAAGCCACTGGAAGCAGCTCTGTCTGGGTGTATGAGTTCGGTGGGCAGGGTGTCAGGGAATCACCAGGATGCGACAAATAGTTAGTGGTGAGCTCAGATTTGGTGCCCATCTGCGCCTGCCGACTGGATAGGGGAAAGGCTCAACAAAAGAACAATGGCGCCTGCCAGTGCTTTTGTTCCTGGAGAGAGCTGTCCCAACCTCTGCCCCTTCAGCCCTCACCCTGAAGCCAGTGCATTCAGTTCCTCCCCATCTGTCTCTGGCATTCTTCCAGCTATCAACCACACACTGGAGCCCATATCAAGTGGGTCTGTGAGTGAGCAACTTCATTTGCAGCCCTTTAAGAAAAATGCCTAGGACTCCAGCAGCATTTTCTCTCACTTGGATGCAATCCCTGCTGGTTTTTCACAGCCAGATGTTATGAAGACTTCTTTTCTGGCATTAGTGCCTCAGGCTTGGAAACTGGGTGTGGGGCTGGGCCCTATTGTTCCTCAGGAGGGACCTTTGCAGCAGAGATATCCATGGATATTTTTAATTGCCACACTTTGGGTGTGGGACCTGCCCATCTATGTCTCTACCCCTCCTACCAGCTTTGTAGTGGCTTTTTCTTTATATCCTTAGTTGTAGGACTTCTGTCAGGTAGTCTTCAGGTGGTTGTCAATAATGGTTGTTCTATAATTTAGCTGTAATTTTGATGTGGTTGTGTGAGGAGGCAAGCACAGCATTTTTCTACTCTGCCATATTGACCAGAGATATGTTTTTTCTTATGTTGTTGTTGTTGTTTTTGTCTTTGTTCAGTATGCTATACTTCTAAGAACAAAATAATTGAAAAGTAGTCTTAAACTTCATTCAGTAGTTTTAGTCCTCCAAGTAACTTAGTAATGTAATTTAAAATTATTTAATGCATGTTGCAATAGAAAGTACATAAATATACTAATTGAAACCAAGATTTTCGGTTTAAGAGAAAAGAGATATAAATATAAAATCAAAGATATTAAGGGGGAAACCTTATAATATTAAATTTGAATTGGAAATATCAATAAGAATGCATGTTTTTTAAATTGTGAATTTTCTATCTCTGTCCACTAAAAGGGCCCAGGAGCAATCAGATCTCAGGAGAAATGAGTACACCTAGCACCCAGATATTGGGTTCTAATATAATTTTCCACTGAAAGAAATTTGACCTCATAGAGAATTGGCTGATTCCAAGGATGATGAGTGAAAATACAAGGTGAACTTGGAATATCTTATGCCAGCAATTAAGAAAGCTTTTTGCGATAGTCAATTTTATGTGTCAACTTGGTGAGGCTATGGTGCCCAGTTGTTTGGTCAAACACTAGTCTAGATGTTGCCGTGAAGGCATTTTATAGATGTGGTTGACATCTACAACCAGTTGACTTTAAGTAAAGAAGATTACCCTCAATAATGTGAATGACCCTCATCCTCCTCATCCAGAGGACTAAAACTACTGAATGAAATTTAAAAAGGAAAAGAGAAAGAGTAAAAACTCTACCTCATTTATCACCATCAATGACTATTATACCAATTCCTTATTCTGAAAATCAAAAAAAAATTAAGCATTTATATTTTCTTTTTTAGCAGAAAATATAGGCAAAATGTTAGAATTAGAACACAGCCATTTTGCAATCCCCAATGAAATAACATATTTGGGAATAGATCATCAATGGATGCTAAACTCATTAGCTGAGAGTGTGCTGAGAATCACAATACTTGCATGGTACCAAACTACCATACTGAAGCTCATCTGCTAATTGCAAGATAAAAACATATTTTCACAATGGAAAGAACAAGCTGTCATTGCCTTAGCCAAGTGGTCAAATTGAGTATCACTAATAATTGGATCAGCTGATATTGGGTACCTCCTGTTGTGAAGTACACAGCATCACAGGTCAAGTGAGCCTGCTGGAGTGTGGTGAGATTTAGCTTCCAGTTTATAGTAAGCCCAGGGGAACAAGTCAAACCAAACTCCAAGGAAATACAGTTTGGAATACAGGATGTTCTATAAGCCAACTGACCTGGTTTCTTCAAACAGACAATATCACATCCCTCAAAAGGTGAGGGGCTGTTCAAAATGGACTAAAATGTCCTAGCAACCAATGCGATGTGCCAACTTTAATTGAATTCTGTCCCTCCCTGCTGAGGACAACCATTCCTCCCTAAATATGTCTTTGTGGATTGGATATTACATGATATTAGACATATTACTGTTAAGTTTCTTAGGTAGTGAAATTTATGAGAATTTCTTATTCTTGGGAGATACACAATGCAGTCTCCAGGAGTAAACTGTCATGATATCTGCAACTGACTTTCAAATGTTTCATATATATTAAATTTAATATATAATATTAAAATTATATATACATTATATATATTATATTATAAAAAAAAAGTACATGGCAAAGTGTTCACAACTGTTGTGTTGAGGTGAGGGGATATATGAGTGTTCATTGTTTTATTGTTTTTATTTTTATTTTATTTTATATATATATATTTTATGATGCTCTTTAGTAGTATTCTCTGGAGGCATCGAAAAAAACTTACAATTTTTTTAACAGTAAGGCATATATATATTTACATTGTATGTTCACCTCCCATAGTTAGATTTCTTTCTGTCACCACATATTTGAGCCCCTTTACCCTGTCTACCACCCTGCTCCCCACCACCCCTTACCCTCTGGTAACCACTAGTCTATTGTCCATGTCTATGAGTCTCTGTTTGTTTGTCCTGTTCATTTGTTGCTTTTAGGTTTATATCCCACATGTAAATGATATCATGTGATTTTCAACTTTTTCTATCTGGGTTATTTTGCTTAGCATGATTATCTCGAGGTCCATCCATGTTGTCGCAAATGGCAGTATTTCACCTCTTCTTATGGCTGAGTAAGATTCATTAGGAAAAGTTACAAAAAACTCAATAAAACCAAAATAACGACATAAATTTAATGTGATGAAGGATATTGTTTTACTTCATCACATTAAAATAAATCATGCTTTGCCTATGACCAGTTGGATGACAACGTTTGCTGCTGTTTTAATTTTCAGGTGCAGCATGCCCATAGAACTCAGTGTCATGAGAAGGCTCAATTTTCCAACCACTTCCTCTACCCAAAATGTTGTCAAACATTTTTATGGGTCATAATGAAATTGTTTGGCCTTCTCTTCACTTGATACTAATATTGACATATAAAATCTGCCTATTCTTTTATATTTAGCATGAGACACAGTAATGTACTTGATGCCAGTATTATTCTAAATGGAAACATATATATGGTCATGTAGATAATCCAGGGCGATGATATTGGTGGTTGCCTTCTATCAAGGTGATTACATTGATGATTCTAGTGTATCAGCAAACTGATTACAGCACTGTGCCTGCTTTAATACTCACTTTCCCAAATTGCCTTCTTGTTTAGTATGGCACATGACCTAATGGGATGAAACAAAAGTCATTCATTGAATGGGGCTTCTGGATAACCTTTCTACAAGGGATATATTTGGAGAGCATATAGCTTCAGTCCTTTGCTCTTTGTCCCTCTCTTCCTAACTAAAATGAAGTTGCAACAGCCATCTTGCAGCTGTGAACATAAATATTTTACAAACTATTACTAGAAGATGGACGGGAACTATGTCCTTAATGACATCCTTGAACAATTGTATCTGCCATAGACTGCCTTTCTCACTACTTCTTACTGCATAAGAAGAACAAACTCATGTGTTTAAGCCAGTGTTCTTTGACTTGCAAATAAATACATCCTTGAATGATTAATTCAGAATATACCAATGTTAGATGTTTAGATTATATGCAGCATATATGTAGATGCAAAAGTTCTTAACAAAAATATTAGCAAATACAACTCAGTGATATATAAAAAGAATTATACACCATGACCAAGTGGGATTTATTCTAGGGAGGCAAGGCTTGTTCAATATTAAAAAATCAATCAATGTAATCCATCACATTAACAGTCTAAAGAAGAAAAATTGAATGATCATATCAATTGATGAAAAAACTTGACAAAATTCAACACCCATTCATGATAAAAACTCTCAGAAAATCAGGAATAGAGATAACTTCCTCAATTTGATAAAGAATATCTAAAAGAAATTTACTGCTAGCATTATACTTAATGGTGAAAGATTGAATGCTTTCCCTCTAACACTGGGAACAGGCAAGAATGTTCACCCTTACCACTGCTATTCAACATAATATTGGAAAATCTAACCAGGGCAATAAGTCAAGAAAAGGAAATTAAAGTCCTATAGATAAGAAAGGTAGAAATAAAATAACCCTATTTGCAAGTGACATGAATGTCTAATGTAGGAAATCCTGATGAGAGAAGGCAAAGAGGATCCAAATAAATGGAAAGACATATAGTGTTCATGGATAGGAAGACTCAACATCGAAAAGATGTCAGTTCTCTCCTAATCGATAGACAATGCAATTCCTATCAAAATTCCAGCAAGACATTTTATAGATTTAAACAATATCTTGAAATTTATAGGGAAAGGAAAGGCAAAGGAACTAAGATAGGTATTCCATTTCAACACCAACTGTTCTGATATCAATGGATGTACTGCAGTAAAATTCTGACACTAACCACCTGGAGTTAGTACAGACCCCACAAATTAAAGATCACGGTCCCCAATAAGACTACTCCCACTTCAGATACCAGCTACAAGTGAGGTCTCAACACATTTGCACTTCTGACCAACTGACTACAAATTTGGGATTCCCATGACCTCCTCATGTTTGATGATTTATTAGAATGCCTCACAGAACTCAAGAAAATGCTAAACTTATGATTACAATTTTATTATAAAGGATTCAAACAGCCAAATTAAGAGACACATAGGACAAGGTCTGGGAGAGAATGGAGGACCTTCTGTGCCCTCTTCCCATGAATCAGGGACATCACATAAATGTTTTCCTGGCACATAATTGTTCTTACCAACCAGGAAGATCTACCAATCTTCAGTGTCCAGAGTTTTTACTGGAGTTTCATTATGTATTGAATCACTGACTATGTGATTGAACTCAATCTCCAGTCAGCCCACTCCGACCCCCAGTTTCCTCTGAGGTCAGATGTTGCCAGGCTGATATCATGTGGCTCAAGGTCTCAACCTTCTAATCACATGGTTGGTCTTTCTGGTGACCAGCCCCATCCTGAGTCATTTCATCTCTTAGCATAAACTCAGGAGAAATCTCCAGGGGTTCATGAAAAACAAATGCTCCTATTACTCGGAAAATTTCAAGGATTTCATTTCTCTTCCAGGAACTAGGGACAAATGCCAGTCAAATTTTTAAATATAATAATAGCTAAAACAATTTTGAGAAAGAATACGGTAAGAGGAGCCACTCTGTTTTCAAGACTTATTATATAGCTACTGTTACTAAGACTAGGTGGTATTGGCATAGGAATAGACATGTAGATCACTGGAACAAAATAGAGAACCCAGAAATAGACCCACGCAAGTATAGCCAAGTGATTTTTGACAAAGGACCTTTTTAGGAAAATAATATAGGCAAATAGAGAAAAATCTTTGGGATCTAGGGTTTGATGAAGAGTTCTTAAACATGACACCAAAAGCGAGATCTCTAAAAGAAAAAAAATGAATATATTGGACTTCAAAATGAAAAGTCTTTGTTCTGCAAAAGACCCTGTTAAATGGATGAAAAGGCAAGCTACAGACTGTGAGAAAACATTTGCAAACCACTTTCCAACAAAGGAGTATTATCTAAAATATAAAGAGCTCTTAAAACTCAACAGTGAAAAAAGAAGCAATCCAATTAGAAACTATGTAAAAGACAAGAAGAAATCTCTCACTGAATAGGCTATATAGATGGAAAATAAGCACAGAAAAGATGCTCAACATCGGAAGCCATTAGGGAAATGCAAATGAAGACCATGGTGAGGCACAACTATACACCTATTAGAAAAGGTGAAATGAAAAATAATAACAACACCAAATGCTAGTAAGGATGTGGAAAGCCTGGGTCTCTCATACTTTGCTGGTGGGAATATAAAATGGCACAGACACTCTGGAAAATCATTTGGCAGTTTCTTAAAAAAACAAAACGTATCTTATAAATAAAAACTTACATTGAAACAAAAACGTGTGCATAATTGCTCATAGCAATTTTATTTGTAATAGTCAAAAACTGGAGTCAACCAAAATACCCTTGAATAGGTGAATAGTTAAGCAAAGTGTAGAACATCCATGCATGCCATGAACACTGCTCAGTAACACCGAGGAATGAACTGTTGATTGATGCAACAGCTGGGATGAATTTCTAGGGCACTGAAAATACTGAGGAAAAAGCTAATCTCAAAACATGACATACTCTATGATTCTATGTATATGACATCCTGGAAATGGCAAAATTATGTAAATGGAGACCATATTAGTAGTTGCCAGCATTGAAGAATGGTGATGGTGTTGGCAGGGGAGATGTGACTGTGAAAGAGTAGCACCGGGGAGTTCTTTGTGAGGCTGGGATAGTTCTGTATCTTGACCATGGTGGTAGTTAATATGAATCTACACATGTGATAAAACGACAGAGAGCTATACACATATGTTGTACCAATTTAAATTCCTCGTTTGATATTGTATTATAGTTATACAAGATGTTACCATTGGGGGAAACAGTGTGGAGGGTACATGGCATCTCTCTATACTATCTTGCAACTTTCTATGAATTTGCCATTATTTCAGAATTAAAAGTAAAGAAAAAATGGTGGCAAAATAAAGACTTATTCAGAAAAAAATTACAATAGAGTGCATGATCCTCTTTGTACACATTCGATATACCTTATACACTTCTAGGGCCCACAACCCCAATATAAGAATCATGGAAGTGGGTGGTGGGAGGGAGTAGGGAGGGGCTGGGATTGAGTCTGAATATGTGCAGATGCTGTCTAGTTGAGGTACTGATGAAGTCAGCAGCACTTGCTGCAGAGGAAGGCTCCATATAGTTGAAAAAGGGACAAGTAATATAATGTTCCTTGCTCTCTCCCTCCCACTCTCTTTCTCTAAAGCATTTGAGCACATTATGCATCAGATGCTGTTGGGCACTGAGGATGTGGTGATGAATAAAGTTCCTTAGAGGGACAGTTAAGGTAGAATAAGTGCTGTGAGTTCTCACCTGGAGGACCTGGGGAGGCTTCTTGGATGGCAGGATTCTCAAACTTGATCTAGAAAATGAGCTAGAACCAGTTAGGCAAAGAACTGGATACTGGTCAGGCAGAGGAAACAGCTTGTGCCAAGGCCAGAATTGGAGGGTTGGCAGGAAGGACTGGGGCTGGATTGAGCCTCGGAGTGCAGGGAGAGGACAGTACAGAGGTAGGTGGGAGCCGAGTCATCAGAGGACTGTGTATTAATCTAAAGTATTTAGGATTTTTTTCTAAAATCTGGGAGGTAGTGAAAGGCAGGAGAGAGATATGGTTAGAATAACAGCAGAAAAGGCAGGTTGGAGGGGAAGGGTCAGGATCCAGCCAGCAGGGTGGGAGGCCTGAAGGAGGGAAGACTATGGGCCTGAGGAAGAGGGTTCAGAGGGAAGCAGTCTTGGAGGGGCAGAGTTAACCACGGTTGTGCAGCTATAATGTTTCCAGAGACCAGGCCAGGCCCCCCAGGAATTCCTGGAACACACTTCTACTTCCTTCTAGCTGCTAAACTGTCCCCTCCTGGACTCTGGGGTAGAGTGGGCCCAGCCTTGGGCTACAGCATAGCATTCTCTAAGCTCGCCGCTTGGAGATGTCTTGTTTCTGTAGATGACTTGTATGAGGGTCAGGCTTTTTGAATGGGTATACAAGATGTTCCTGCTGGGACCTCTCTACCACTAGGGAGCTGCAGCTGCAGTTAGTAAAGATCCCAGGTATTAGTCCCATGGCTATAGGTATGAGGCAGCTTTCCCTCAAAGGTGTCTACATTTGTGTGCCTATAATTCAAAGCCAGTTCAAAATATCTATCCTTGTTCAGGTTTCTCCCCACTTGTATAAGTTTTGGCAACAAGCAACACTTATGCTACAGATGATCATCTACTATGGGTAGTTCATTCAGTATTATCTGCCTCCTTCCAGACTGAGGACTCCTGAGGGCAGGGACCTGCAATATTCTCCCCTTGGTACCCCCAGTGTCCACGGCCGGCCAGCTAAGTTCCCAGTGCACACTGAGGGGGCAGCTTCATGGCCTAGAAGGCAGATTCACTCTCAGCAGCCTTTGTTTCTGCCCTGACAGGCTGACTGTGCTGGGGCCTTGTTAGATTGTACAAAATATCTCTCTGTTTCATGTTTACAGTGAGGTTTACATAAACTATGTTTATATATAAAGTATATATATGATATACACAGGACAGTATTTGAAATAGTAACCATGGCTTCTCCCATCAGCATATTCTATTACCCCCTACCCTGCCTGGTTCAAACAGATGAGCTCTCTGCTTTCACTGCCTCAAGGAATGGATCAAATTCTTGACTTTTGACTTTGAAAAGCCTGGACATGTTTATTAAGCCAGCAGACTAACCTGATGAGTTAGTCTAGAGCAAGTCTTCCTCTTGTCAGATCGGAAAGCTATTCTTATGGTGGTACATCAGAGAAGTGGAGAATGTGGACACTGTCAGGTTCTTGAGAAAGGCTCTGGCCCTGACACCGAGACAGGGCAAATGAGGGAATCCCAACCAGTTTTGAGAGAATCTGAAAGCAGAGTACAACAGTCATGGCAGAAAACAGGAGAAACTCTGCCATCCTGTGAGTGGTGGGCCTAAGGAGTCCAGAGAGGGTTATACCTGTGGCCCCAACATAGGGGGAGAAGCAAAATGATTCCTTATGTCTGCCCACCAGCCTGAGAGGCCACCAAAGTTGGGTATCCCAAAACCTGGTTATGAGGGATTTAGGATATTTTCCCCATCCTGGAACAGACCTGTGACACAACTGTGTGGGTGACGCATGGACTCCATGGGTAAGAGTATGCTGTGGTGGATGAAAGTGGCCAGAAGACAACTGTGGGAACCAGAGCCTTCTAAGTCTGAAGAAATAGGAGCAGAGCACAGCAGTGATTTGGCAGTAAAATAAAGCTTTGAGAGAGAAGAGTAAAGGAAATCAATTATTTCTTGCACAGCCAAGACTGTGGATTGAGATCTACCCCACTACCTATATATGCACATATTTGCATTCATTTTTTATTTAAGGAAGAACTGTTGTGTTTAGGGGGCAGAGCCCATTGAATTGGACATTGTCAGATGTTTACTTAGAATGAACAAAAACTATTATTATGTTCTTTGTCCTACTCTGTAAAATGTAAAATGTGAGAAACATGATTTCATTGCAAGAGTGATGCTGGCCACCTGCACTCTGTGAATGTGTATCTGTCTGCCCTGCTGCACCCAGCATCCAGAGGTCCACCAGGCAGAGCTCAGCCATGTCCTCAGTTCTTCCACCAGCTCTGGGGGGCCAGGAACTAGCCTGAGGTGGTAGAAGCTGGCTTTAGAAGTAATACAGGTCAGCA
>NW_006434516.1:85922-97662 GCF_000325575.1 Pteropus alecto
GAAATAAGTGTATTTAGCATGGCCAATGACTTATAAAACCATAACACCATTCCTGTGCTTAATGCAGCACCTGTAAGAGAGAGAGGAGGTGACAAGGGAGGGATACATGTGAAAAGACAAAGTGACTTTGAATGCAGCTAGCTCACTTATGAGACACCAGATCTGGGTAGGTTCTCCACTCTGGGGTTCTGAATGCCTTCCCTGATCTTCGGTGGACTACACCCAGAGCCAGTTGCAGTGGCAACATTCAGCATACATTTGCTGAGTGCCTGATCTGTGCCTGGCCTCATGTCAGAGTTTACCAGACCCAATCTCTGCCAGCCAGGAGCCTTAGTTGGAGGCTGTGGTTCTCAAAAAGAGCATCATGTCCACTCAAAGGCAACAACGATTCTATGTAGGGGGTTGTCATTTCTCAAGTTGGGGTCTGAGCAAGAAATTATTCTTTGCCCCCCAAAGAGCATAACCTCTTCCCCCAACTCTGTTCATCACCAGGCCAGGAGGAACACAGTAGGTGCACCCTCACTAATTGTCAGAGTTAGGAATTGGATCCCAGAGTGCCTTTGCCCCACTATTACAGAATAACTTTATGGGGGGGGGTGTTTCTAGGTGTGTAAGAAAGGCAAGCACATACATATGCAATCTTGTCACTGCACTTTATTTAGTAAACCATTTATTTTTCATAGATAAAGCTAATTATAGGAAATTTCCAGTGAATACTTCTAGATGCTGGAATCTCACTTCCCAAGGAACTCAACAGTGATTTTCTGAAGGAGTACTGGACAGTTTGCTTTTTTGCATCTCTATTTACCCACCGGTGAAGCTGGCAAAGGTCAGCCTACTGTGTCTCACCAGCAAAGAGGCCAAAAACCAGATTAACTAAGAGACACTATTCCTGACCTTCAGGACAGGATATCTAATAAGAGTAACTACCATCTACCCGGGCAACTAGATCCTGGGTCAAGGACGGTCAGAGCTACCTCTAGTCTTTAACAACAGCCTTGCCTGGTGGTATTATTGCTACATGTAAAAGGAGCAGGCAGTGACTGGCCCAAGATCACACAACTCATAACAACAGAGCTAAGGTCTTCTGGTCTGAAGCCTATGTTGTTGTCATCTTCTCAGTCTACTACCTTTCGGCAACACCGGAGACCATACACAGTTCACCAGAGAAGTCAATCATCTTAATTATTATTATTATTTTTGCTCTTGGAGAGGTTTTGTTTGCTGGTAGCAAAAGAAAACAACTGGTTTTTGCTGGAAACCTTGTTTCCTGGAAGCCTTGGAAACATCCTGGAGGTACTTGGTGGCCCTGTGACTGGCCTACTCCCTAGGCCACTTCTGCAAGGCATGGTTAAACTGGATCAAGATGGGAGCTGAACATCTGGATCAGCAGGTTTGGAAGCCAGGAGGCAAAGCTTAGGGACATATCTCCTTTCAGAAGGTCTTCTGGAGCGTCACCCTCCCATCTCTGCAAGGATCCTGTAGAGAACAGCTGGACAGGCCTGGAAGAACGGACAGGTGCAGTGGTCAGCACCAATTTGAACACAGACTGTGAACTGCATGACCTTAGCCTCCCTTCCCACCTTTACTCTCAACTCCTACTCCTCAATCTAGGTGCTCAGATGTCCCGATTGGAACAAGTTCTCAAACAATACTGTTGTGTCTTTCTCTTTCTGTCTCTGTTTCTCCCTCTGTCCCCATCTCTCCAACTCTCAACTTTTGTTGACTTCATCTTTGAGGCAGAATCTTTCACATGGTGGGCACACTGGCCGCTGGTGATTCTAGATCTACGTCCTCCCATATTAGCAACTCTGGGGGAAAGAGGAACTTCTGTGTCCTACAAGCACACATCCCTTCAAGCCCAGGGAAGGCTCTTATTGGCTCTGTTTGGGTCATGTGCTCATCTTTGAGCCAATTGTTATGGCTGCAGTGAATGTCTTACCTGCGCTATGTACACATGGTGCAAGGGATAAGACTATCTCAAGCAACCCCAAACAAGGAAGGAATTCCTAAAGAAAGTAGGACAATTAGCTGGGCAGGCCAAATTTATAGCATTTGCCATCTACTATATAGCCACCATTTATAGAATCACTTCTAATATTCCAGGAGCTTTTATAGATATTGTTATTTCCACAATAATTTAAAGAGTGTAATTTACCTTCCCTTACCCTCCACCATATTACAGATGAGGCTTGAACAATTTAAATAATGTAGCCAAGAATGGAAAAGTGGTAAATGGAGAAGATGACTTCTGACTCCAGGTCTGTCTCACAATATCATGGTGGTGGCATTTTACATGTACGAGGGAGTGAGGAAAATTTGTCAGAGGGCCCTTGTTGGACACCATGTCACACATATGCTGTCCTAAAATAACATTTCTAGAAAGACCAATCCTCTCTGGTTCTGCCTGTAGATTCTCCTGGATCTCCCTTCTCTAAGAGATGAGGCCCGCGGGCCCAGGATAGAGGTGTGAAGCTGGTCTGTTCTGGTTTTGAAGATGGCTAGATGCTAAGTGATGTCAGCTGTGTGTCTTCTGGGTAGACCTGTGTTCTCCAAGTCTCCACCTATAAAAGAATGGCAAAAAGTCCTACTGCTGTCAAACAAAGAATTATTCTGATGGTCAAAAAAGTATAAACAAAAAGATCTTGCTCTGTAAGACAGAATGATGATTATGATGATGATAGTAGTCATAGTGCCAGCTCAGAGCCTCTTACTCAATTCTTGAAGGATAGAAGGAAAACATGGGGTGGTGCTCTTTTCTCTCCGAGGGAAACAAATACTGCCCATTCGCTTGTCTGAGTTTTTCATGGTTTGAAAAATCACTTTCCCAGACTTCACAGTTCAGACACAGAGGTGGACAGGCACAGCACACACTCTGTGCTTTCTCTTTCTACTCTGCCACATTGTGGTAGCCCGAGTAGAGTCTCAGGGGACAGTTTCCTCATTTTAATGCAAATATTTGTATTTTTAATGGCATTTATTTCTGATTACAAAAATAGTACATGTGCAAAATTTGGAAAATAAAAAGAAGAAAAAAAAACCTCTTGCCCTGAACTGTTTCACCCAGAGATAACAACCACATCTCGACAGCAGTTGGCACTACACTGTTATGCAATTTAATATCTCGCTTTATTGTTGACAACACACTTCCCAATCATGAAAAACTGCATGAGCATTATCGTTTTGGTAAACATCTTATGTATAGCTATACTGTAGTTTAGTTAATTACAGGTAGTAATAGGCCTTTTGCAGGTGTCTGGAGGGGGTGGGGATGGACAGGAGGCCCGGTGGTCTCCACTGTGGAGAGCCAGAGGGGTGCAGTGCTGGGAGGCTGGGATGTTGAAGGGGAAGAAGGAAAGATAGGCTGATAATTTGCTGGACATTTCCTTGTCTGGTCATTTCTTTCTGTCTTGACAGTTGAGAACACTGCTAGGCACCAGGATCCCTCCCTGTTCTCCTGTCAATGTTGACTTCAGGTCTTCAGATCACCCTTTCAAAGAGCCTCAATCCCTCCCAGACTCCCCATCCCCTCCCCACATAGGGAAGTACCCCAAGAAAAGACTTTATTTCACCCACTGCTGTTTCTGCAGCATGAGCCCAGGGCTGGTACTTAGTAGGTGCTCAGAAATGCTTGCAGACTGAGGGAGTGAGTGAACACGAATAACAATAGTAGTATAGCTCACATTTGTATGTTTTCAGTTCTGTACAAATTATAATGAACGTGATGAACATCTGTGTGATTAAAAAAATTTTGAATTATTTTTTGACTTGAGATTCTAGTGTTGAAGAATATGGATATTTTGATGATTCTTAATACATATTACAAGATTGCTTTCCAGAAATTCTTTAAAGGTTACACTCTCGGAAGCAGTAGTGAGTGTCTATCTCTCTGCTTTTAAGTAAAGTATTTGAAGAAATGATTTGCTGAGTTGATGAAAGTGGATTTAGAAATGGTATCTCATTGATTTAATGAACGTTTTTATTTCTGGAAAGATTGAACTTTTAAAACCTATTTATTGGGAATTTAAATCTTCAATTTTGTGAATTGTACATTGTATCATCCACTCATTTGTATAGTGGGATCTTAATGTTTTTCTTATGAATTATAAGAGTTCTAATTTCTTTTGAAATATATTTCAAAAATATTTCCCTAGTTTCTCATGCTTTAATTTTTTATGTTAAATTTCTTTTCAAAATGGAAATGGCTTCCCCCCCCAAAGTAAAAACAATGGGCTACCACAAACAAACAAACAAACAAACAAACAAACAAACCCAGACACAATAGAAAATTGTAAAGAAAGTAAAAATCTCCTACATTCCTATCCCTTGGCATTTCCTTCCAAACTTTTATTTTATGTATTGATGGTATTTTTTGAAGTTGAAAAAGTTTTAATTTTTATATACCGCCAAAGTAGCATTTTTTATTTCAATGCTTTTGTGCTTAGAAGTCTTTCTAATCTAGAGATCAAATAAAGAATTACCTTCTGTAAAAACAGAGCTGTGTATGTGTTTTAGTTATGAAGGCAATATAGAATAATACAGAATATTTAGGAAATTAAGAGGAAAAAAATCAGCCACAATGCTTTGACCTTGACACATCTATCTCTTTTATGCCTGGTTCTTTTGAATCTTTGGTCATGAACATTTATATTTATTTTTATGTGGTCGCAAGGATAGTGCATGCAGAATGTCCTATCTTCTTTTCACTCATAATTATACTGTAAACTGTATTTTCATGTTGCTACACAATCTTTGTAATGGTTGTTTAAAATGATCCCCTAATGGTCCCTGTGCCTTCTAGCTGACTCTATCCTGATAACCATTTTAGTTGCTTCCAATTTTTTGTCAAGTGATATTTCAAAATACCAAAGTCCAGCGCAGCAGACTCCCACTGTTCTCGGGGGCTGACTGTAATAGGATTTGACTTCTGCTCATTTCCTCTTTTCCTCAAAGGAGTGCTGGAAGTAATTGCTCTTAGAGAATGGTTAGAAAAATGACAAACAAAATGAGGAGGAGAGAGACTGTGAGGTGAAAGCATGTTGAGCTTTTAGGAGAAAGCTTCTTTAAAACTCAGGCTGTGCTATTTAGGTTTTGTTTTTGTAACTCATGAATTGGGCATGAGTTTATAATAATTTTGACAAAATGCTTTTCTTTCCAGCTTTTTTTCTGGGAAGCAGTTCAATGTATCACCTGAGGGTTTTAGAACAGGAGGGCCTAGGTCTAGATCTCTGCTTCTCTGTTGTGACCTTTAGCAGCTGCAAAGCCTCAGTCTATCTTTCTGCAAAATAGGAATAATAATAGGCCAGGAGGGAGGGCTGTTTAAGATCTTCAAATATAGGTGCTGAGCAGTTGGGAAGAACCAGGAATAGTTAGAGAGACTGCAGGGGAGTCTAGCAGGTGGAGAGAAGAAGGAATCCAGGCTGAAACTCTTCTTCCTAGACCTGTATCTCCAATCCTATAGGGGGCTTGGGTTATGGTCTGCAAGAGCCCTTCCTGCTCCCAGGGACCCCTGCCTTGGCTCCTGTAGATACACTGACAGGTCTAGTCCTCCTCCTTCTCAGGAAGGCCTCAAGGACTCACTCTTCTCTCCATTCAATTCAGCCCACAATCCTTGAGAAACCTAAGGCAGCAAAGAGCTGCGGCATCCTTCCATTTTAGTTGGGGAGGGGTGTGGGTGGGATTAGTAGACTCGATATATATTTATTCATGTTGAATAAGTGTCATTGGTCTGTTGGCAAAGCTGGTTAGCAGTAACCTTATCTTCTCTTTAAATAATGATCGTTAACCATTTTTTTTCCAGCAAGCAAGAGGGGACACGCAGGATATAGTGGTTGAGAGCCTGGGATATAGAGTCAGATACCTGGTTCCAAGCCTCTCTGTGCCTCGTTCATAAAATGGGAATAATAATTCTATTATTCTATTAAAATGCATTTTAATAATAGCACCTACCTCATAAGGCCGTCATGGAGACTGAATAAGGCCTGTCGAGGAGGCACCTAGCAGACTGCAAGCACATAGTGAGCCCTCAGTAATGTCAAGTTGTTGTTAAAATCGTAATGATTATAAGCAAACTTGAAGGCTGAGTGCCTGGTTAGCATGGGACTAAGGGACTAGGCTCCAGGGACAGAGATGTGAACCTGTCCCAGAGGCGCTCAGATAACCCAGGTGGAGACCGGTGAGTCTGCAGGACCCGAGGAGGCCAAGAGTCTAGTGCCCGGCCAAAGTAGCCCCGGGAAAGAGAGGGGGTTCCTGGATTCCAGGGAGGTGCACCAATGACCGCACGTTCTCTCTGCTTTTTTAAAGCACTCTTCTCCTCCATCTGTCCTCCTTTCCTGGGCTGCGGGAGGTGACTACTCAGAAGGAGAACCGGGCTCGTGGCGGCGCGGGATCCAGAACTAGCGTATTAGTCTCCGCCCCGAGGCGGTGTCACTAGAACGTCTCCGGAGTCCCGCTCGCCGAAACCCCCCGCGCACGTGCTCGCTGCTCCCTCCCTAAGCGCCTCGCTGTTCCCGCGCCGGAGGGGCCCTTTAAAAGGCAGTGTCTTGTCCGGCGGGGCGGGTGGGGGTGCTGACCGCAGCCGCAGGCTCGGCCTTTCCCCTCCCCCCTCCCTCTGTCCGTCCCTCCCTCGGTCCCCGCGTCGCTCGCTCGCTCGCCCGGCGCACGCTCCGCCTCCGTCAGTCGACTCGGCTATCTAGTGCGCGGCGTGGAGCCGGACCGGGGCCCGCAGCCGGGGCTGGAAGCTCGGTGCCAGCCACCGGGCGCGGCCCAGGGCACAATGGCAGAGATGGGCAGCAAGGGGGTGACGGCGGGAAAGATTGCCAGCAACGTGCAGAAGAAGCTTACCCGCGCGCAGGAGAAGGTGAGCGAACCGGAGACCCGGCAGCCCGGTGGACCCGGACAGCTGCCCCAATCCCGCACCGGAGTCTGGTGCTGTCATCTCTGGACGACCGCTGCCGAGGGCCTTCGGAGGTCCTTGGGCTGCGCGCTCGGAGCTCTGAGCGCCCTCTCCGATCCGCGTCATCTGCCCCCCACCCCCCCGCCCCAACCCGCACCGCGGCGGGGCAGAAGAGCGCGCAGCTGTCCTCCCCCTCCCCCCGCGGGGCTACTTCGTATCTTCGCCGCACCTCTGCAGAGGAGCGGCCCACGCTCTCCTCGGGCGCTTGAGGTCCAGGCTAACTGTGTCCTAGAGGCCGAAGGCCAGGAGGATTGGGACGAATTGGCGCCTCCGGCCGTCCAGGTCCCCGCGGGCCCTGCAGGCCGGCGGCGCGCGGAGAGCGGCCTGCCCCTTGTTCCTGGGGCCGCCTTGCTTGGGGAATCCCGAGGCTGCCCCTCGGCCCGGGCGCCCGCACGTTTGCTGCAGGTCTCTGGGCGCTGCTGGCGGCAGCCGTGCCCTCCTCTCGCCAGCCTCCATTTCCCCGCCGGCCGCGAGAGGATTGAGTTTCCTTTCCCGAAGGGTGCTAGCGGCCTGGAAGCTCCAGGGAGCAGAGCTTCGCACCCCTCGGGGGCTTCGCGTTTCCGGCGGCGGGGGAGGGGTGGTGGCCCCGGCTTTGGGGAGGGGATGCAGGCTGCAGGGGCGTGGAGGGCGCCGCGGGAAACGTGAGCCGGAGCTCCCAAAGCAGCTAGCCGCCGGCGGGGGATGGAGCCCGGCTTCCCGCGGTGCCCTGGCTGTTCAGGAGACGCAAGACTGGGGTGGGGGTTCGCACCGGCTCGGCGTTCTATCCTAAGCCACCTCTGGTTTATTGCATTGGATCACGCCAGCTGCTGACGCCACTTCCCCTACCCACTCGGACTCTGAAATCTGAGATTGCAGAATCTAGGCTGCCGGGGTGGCCCCCAGTCCTCCCCTCGCAAGTTGTGCCCCCCAACTCCGTCCTCTGCCTTCCCCTTACCCCCGCCCGCGGAACGCGCGGCAGAGTGGGACCCCAGGGACCGCAGGCCTTCCCTTGCTAGGATTGTGGCTGTTTATAAACAATGACTTTTGCAGCTGGGACCTGGGGGCTCCCTAAGGATGCAGTCACGTGATGGAGAGGGTGCATCGGCTAGAGCTTCCCCACGCCTCCTTCAGTTAGAGTCCTGATGCTCATCCTGGTGGTCCCGGGCTGAGGAGGTGGGTGGCTGGGCCCTCAGCCAAGCTGCAGATCTGGCCTGCCCCAGCTGTCCTCTCCAACCCCCACAGTGGGAGGACGGATTACAGCCCCATAGATAGGCAGCGGGGTGCTGGGAAGGCTTCTGTTTACCAGGTTGGTGGGGGGCAGATCTGCTGCCTTCTCCCCCACATTACTCCCCTCCAGTGACGGGGGTAATCCATTTAGGTGCCTGGAGCCAGCAGCTCCGGGTCTAAGCCTGCTTCCTGTTCCTAAGGGGCCAGAAGATGAATGGGAAGCAGAGGGTTAGCTGAGACAGGTCCCTGCCCCCACTCCAAGGAGGTCCTACTCCCTGACTCCCCTTTGCTCTTGCAGTGTCCCTTTTTCCCTGGTTGCCTTGTCACTGCAACAGCATCTTTCAGTAATTATAGGGGCAGTAGGCCTGGGCTATGTCTCTTCCATGTAAGTGGCAATATGTATGTCATCGTTGACCCCACTGAGCTGCCCCCCCCCACCCCGTCCACTCTTCAGCTCCTGTTCTGTGGCCTCAGGCAGTTGGCTGACAGCTGGTCAGCTGTGGATGCTGGCCTTGCACAAGGGCTGTCCCTATCCAAGCCTTGGCTTCATGGAACTGGAGCAGCTTAGTGCTGCTGGTGAGGCACTGGTTAGGAGACCATCCCCCATCAGAAGCCAGAGCAGCACAACAGGTTTCCTGGCTATCTCAGAAGGCAGCTTTCCTTTTGTCCCCTCCCTTGTTGGCCTAGCTGAGTACCCCTTCCCAGGAAGTCTGATGCCTCAACCCACAGGGACCTCTCCCCTTTCCCCTCCTGCAGCTCAGAGTCACAGCCTGGGTGCTGTGACCTGGCTCCCTCCCAGCACTTTCTGGTGGTATCAGGACCGCATACAGTGGTCTCACAGGCACGCCTGCCCCCCCCCCACCTGCCCCTGTCAAATCAGTGAGTAACCAAGCGATTCCAGTTATCTAGTTGCCATAGGAAGGCATTTCTTGAGCAGGGCCAAGCCGTGGCTCAGTCTGTCAGGAATCAGAGGGCGACAGTGTGGTCAAAGAAAGCTTGCTCTCTGGTGCCTATGGAACCAGCCCTCCTGTCCCCCAGCTCAGTGTGTCTCTCTATGGGTCCTGGCTTGGGAAACCCATCCACCTGCTTGCCTCTACCACTGCTCTGGGTGCTCCCTGAGGGATGGGGCATTCACCAGGTCCCCACAGGTGCCTGAGTGACTGTTTATGAATGAACAAGGGCATTTGGGGGTTTGGCTTGGGAGCCCTTACTTTGGCCTGTTGGTGGGCTGATTCATGATGTGTGCTCCTTTGCTTTCCCTTCTTCAGCAAATCCTGCCTGGATATATGTCCTGTGCCTGATCCTGGGCTGAGCCCAGGGCAGTGGGTAGCGGGGTGCTTGTGGGTCTGGCTGGCGTGGAGCTATGGTTGTAATGTACTCTGGCCTCTGGGCCTGGTGTGGGGAGGACAGGAGAATATATGGGAAGGGTCTCCAGGGTCTGCCCGCCAGCATGGTACCATTGCTGCTCACTTCCCAGTTCCCAGCTGCCTCCAGAGTGCCTGGAGTACAGAGTGTATGCCTGGAGCTCAGGCCGTGGGCACCATGAGATCATCTTCTCATTGTGTTTGGCTTCTTGGACCCTCTATAAATGACACTGTCCATTTTTGGTCCTCAGTAGGGTGCCTGGGCAGAGCTAATTTAGGGTGGAGCTGGGTCAGATGACAGAGGATTAGAGGTTGTCTGGGCTGGGCCCTTTGGGGGAGGGGATGTTTGGGGAGAAGGGACAACTGGAGTGGGGGGTGGAATCTGGCCTGCTCTTGCTGAGGTCCACTGCCCGGAAGTCCTCACAGAGCTGCCTGAGGGAGGCTGGCCTTGTGCTGGGGGGCTGGGCCAATGGTGAGCACAGCAAAAGGCTCTGGCAGAGGTGGGAGTGTGTACTCTGTCTGTGCCCCTCGGTGCTTCCTGAGCCTGCTGAGAGTGGGGAGGCCCAGCGGGGAGCGGTAGAGCCCAGGGCTGTTAGTGGACAGCGCAGCGCTGGCATGTCTGAGCAGACGTTTACCAGAGGGAAGGTGCAATGGCAGTTTTTTACAGAACCATGACACATGGCCAGGATGACATCATGATGATCTGGTGGTCAAGGGCTAGCTCCTCACGCAGCATCCATTTTGGCCTCCTCAGTTGGAGTCAGGCCTTTACAACCAATCCTTATTCTCACAGCAGCCTCAAGTAGCCACAGTGCACCAAAGAGCAGGCCTTTGAAATGGGGAGCCCAGCAGGTCTGTTGGAGGTCCTCCAGAGCCCTAGGATCCCCTCACCTCCCCACTTCTAGGCTCCAATTCAAAGTTACTTCCCTCCATTCATTCTCAGTTTCTCTTTCCCCTTGGCATCCATTTCTCTGTCCTTGAGTGTCTGAGGACTCTTCCTGCTTATCCCCCTCATCTGCGCCCCCACCCCCAGTCTTTTCCTTGCTCTCTTTCTCTGTCTCCCTGGTCTGTTTCCTCTGAGCTTGTACAAGCTTTTCTGTACCTCTCCAGTCTCAGATCAGCTTCTCTCTGAGCAACCAGTTATTGATGTACATGGTTCATCTCATTTGCTGGATAGAAGGCTCCTAAGCTGGACATCATCTCTGGGTGGGGTGTTTATGGGGGATTGCTGGACATTTGGCTGAAGATTTGGGCGTGGAGAGATTAGAAGCCTGGCCTCCAATCTTCCCTCAGCCTCAGCAAGCCCTGGGTGGGATGGGGCCTGAAATGAGCTGAGTAGAGTTTAGTGGCTCATGGCAGGGCTCAAAGTGAGGCAAAGGCTGTTTCGCCCAGGGGCCTACAGAGGAGGTGACCACACTGGGCTGCATGGGGGAGTGGAGAAGGTGTTCCAGGAGGGACAGATATGAGCCAAGGTTTGGGCTGAGAGTAAGGACGTCAAGGCTGTCAGTTCAACTGAAAAGAAGGGGTGTAGTATGTTGGCGTGGTGAGGTGGGGTGGTAGGCAGTAGATTTGGGTCAGATTTGATGCAGAGGAATCTGTCTATCCAGTGGATTCTCAGAGAAGCAGAGCCTTGAACTCTTCTTCTGCAGTCTTCACAGATGATCCCATCAAGGCCCCTTTTCACCTTCACTCTGGCATCTGTCCAGGCCTTGCCCTCAGACTAGGCTGTCCAGCCCAGCTCATCCTTTACAAACTCTGTGAGTTGAACAATGTGAGAAGAATGCTTCTGTCCCTCCCTTCTGCCTTAACCCAAGCTTGGGCCTCATATGGTTCTTTTCCCAAGGTTCCAGAATCCCTGGGCCCTTCTCTTGGTGTTAGGCCTCTGTCTCACCAAAGAAGAAGAGAGTATGTGCATGGGCTCGGCAGGAGGGTGGTCCTGGGTTCCCTGTGAGTCAGGACTTTGGGCAAATTACAGGACCTTCCTGAGCCCAGTTTCTTTATCTATAAAATGGGGATAATAATGGTTCCTCTTCACATGTTCGTTGTGGAGTAAAGCCTTAGATAAGTGCCCAGCACATAGCAAGTGCTCATTAAATGCCAGCTCTGGGGCAGAGCAGTGCGATTGAACCCAAACTGGAGCCCATCTTCCCTGCACGGGCCTCTTCTCAGTCCCTCTCCCTAGAGTGTCCATTACAGTCTTCTGTAGACAGCTAAT
>NW_006434516.1:97675-105421 GCF_000325575.1 Pteropus alecto
ACCCTTGGCTGATCAGGGCTTATGATGTTGTCCCAGTCTCAGGTGGTGTGTGCATGTGTGCGTCTGCGTGAATGTGTGTAGAGGAGCAGCCTGCAGTGGAGGAGGGAATCGGTCATACAGTTCCCAGGTGATCTTGACTTGCTTGCACATAAACTCTGTGGGCCTGGGTCAGTTTCCTCTCTTTAGGCTTCACTTTGGCCATCAGCAAAGTGATGATGATACTTATTCATTCATTATTCATGAAACAAATATTGAGCACCCCCCGGTGGTGAGCACTTTTCTAGGGCTGGAGTACAGGCTGAAGAGAATCAAGCCCCACCCTCAGGGAGCTGACATTTTAACTGGAGAGACAGAAAAGAAACAACTATGGTGGCAGGTAGTTATAAGGGCTGTGAAGCGGGGGTGTCTTTTACCTTTTCCTCACTGGAATCTGATCGATTGGCTCAGCCTTTCCTGAGCATCCCCAGTGCAGGTGCTGAGGACTCAGGTATAGATGTGAACGTGGGTGCTCAGACAGCAGTGCAAGGGATTGGGCGGGGAGAGGCTGAGTGGAAGCTTCTGGTCTCCAGGTTAGAGGGCACATGGGGGAAGAAGGCTTCTTGTTGGATGTCACCCTGGTATCTTGTGTTTTTCTAAAGCTGTCTCTTTGGAAAATCTGCTTTTGGGATTAAAAGTGCAAAGGAAAGGACAAGTTGAAACCACTCATCAGAGCACCAACAGAGGGCAGATCT
This sequence comes from Pteropus alecto, assembly GCF_000325575.1. Classification (NCBI taxonomy): domain Eukaryota; kingdom Metazoa; phylum Chordata; class Mammalia; order Chiroptera; family Pteropodidae; genus Pteropus; species Pteropus alecto. The sequence continues at coordinate 98,407 of NW_006434516.1, forward strand.
GAGCAGCCTGGGAGGGCAGGGGCTCTTGCCCAAGATGTAGGATGGGGAAGTGAGAGAGCTGCTAAAAGAGGCGGAGGAAGGCAGCAAAGATGACACAGCCTGGGGAGGGCCATTTGTGTGATTTTCATATCAAGCAATACTGCAGTGAGAGGAAAACCATTCAGGCTGTGGAGTGCTGGGTTTGGATCCCTTCCCATGAATTACTACCCAACAAAATCTTATATTGACCTCTCTGAGCCTCAGTATCCTCACCTGAAACAGGTGGTGTGTGACACAGAGGATGCTGTGCAGATGAAATGGACACGAGCAAAGGGCAAGGCCAGCAGTTCCCTAGAGGAGCTGTTCCTGTCTGTGGAAGGGGCATACCTTGTGGGAACTGGCTGGCACCCGGGGATCCTGGTGCCTTCCCAACGAGGTCAGCCTCCCAAAGAGGCCACATGGTTCTGGACTGGACAGGAAAGCTGGCCCTGTGCCAAGGCTGAAAGGGGTCAGACTGGGGACTTGAGAAGAGTATGGCAGTTTCTTCCTACCATAAGGGCAACCTTTGTCAAATATTAACTTAGTAATAATAGCTGTGGTTTATTGCATAGCTGCTGAGTGCCAGGTACTTGCTAAAAATTCTCATCCTCATTGTAACCAGCTGAGGTCATTATGATTCCCATTCAGCAGATGAAGAAACTGAGGCTCAGAGCAGTATTGTGATTGTGCATAGTGACTTGTGTATGGGCTAACCTGGTCAACTGGGTTGCCACTTTATAGTGCCTGGGGGACATGCAACTAAGATGTGGATCTCCAGTGAGGACCCCCTGACCAGGAAGGACAATCTATCAGGGAAGTCATTTGACAGATTTTGGTTCCCAAGACCTTTACTCTCTCCCTCATTAAATGAGATTTGGAGCCCTGGTCTCCCCCTGGATCCCCACCCAATGTCTAGGCTTATACTTACCTTTTGGGATATATGGTAAGCTCTGGGGTAAGAGGATGGCCTGGTGCTTCCTGATGTAAGTCCAGGACAGGTGTTCCTGCGTGCAATGAGGCCATGTGTTATGTGTGTGTGTTTTCCCAATTCTAAGAGCTGCATCCAGTTTATTCAATATAAAAGAACACCATTTATTCTGAGATTATGCCTACTTTTGTTTATGTTATTGCAACAATGTTTCTTTTATGAAATAGTGGTAATACTAGTTGTTTCTTTTTTTTCCCAATGTTACTCTAACAATTTTTTTATTTAGTTTCAAGTATCCTTACAACTGCACCCTCCCTCTTCTGACCCTCCACCTAGCCAACGTATTAATGCTAACTGCATTCTCTATGCTGTGCTCCCCATCCCCGTGACCATCCATCAGCTACTAATTTGTACTTCTTTAGCCCTTCACCCCATTCTTCTAGCCCCCCAAGCCCTCTTCCCCTCTGTCCAGCACCAAATTGTCCACTATATTTGTGAGTCTGTTTTTGATTAGTTTGTTCTTTTTATTCCTTAGATTCTGTATATAGATGAAATCATATAGTATTTATCTTTCTCTGTCTGCTTAAATATCTTCTAGGTCCATCCAAGCAATATCTTTTTCCATCCTCTTCCTTTTCATATGTAGGGGTCTTGTTTTCTTATCCTTTCAGCCACTCTATCTTTTGGTTGGAGCATTTAATTCTTTTCCACTTAGGGTACTTATTGATAGGAATGTAATTGTTACCATTCTTTATTCTTGTTTTTGATACATGGTTTTTTTTCTTAAAGAAGTTCCTCTAACATTTCCTATAATACTGTCTTAGTGGTTATAAATTCCTTTAGCTTATTTTTGCCTGGGAAGCTCTTTATCTGTCCTTTAACTCTAAATGATAGTTTGCTGGATAAATTATTCTCGGTTGTAGATCCTGGGTCTTCATTCTGTTGAATATTTTTTGCCAGGCCCTTCCGTCCTGCATAGTTTTTTTGAGAGATCAGCTGCCAGTCTTATGGGTACTTGTGGGTAACTATCTACTTTTCTCTTGCTGCTTTTAATATTTTTTCTTTTCATTTAACCTTTGGCATTTTAATTATGATGTGTCTTGGTGTGGGCCTCTTTGGATCTCTGATTTTTAGAATTCTCTGAGCTTCCTGGGGTTTTATGTCTATCTCCTTCACCAGGTAAGGGAAGTTTTCCATCATTATTTCTTCAAACAGCTGTTCAACGTCTTGATTTTCTTCAGTTACACCAACCAGATGAATATTTGGAGCCTTACTAGTGTCCCTTATCCTCCTTAAATTATTTTTAAAGTCTTGGCATCTTTTTTCTTGCCATTCTGATTGAGTGTCCTGATTGGCTTTCCTGTCCTCTAGATAGGGCATTGGATCCTCTTCTTTATTCACTTTGTTTATTCCTTTGTTCATTCCATTTAATATACTTCTTATCTCAGATAATATGTTCTCCATTTCAGACTGGTTCCCTTTTATAATTTCCATTTCCATTTTTATGTTTTTTCTCTCTTTGTTGAAGTTCTCATTGAATTTATCTACATTTTCCAAAAGTTCATTGAACATCTTTATAGCCAATGTTTTGTATTCTGTATCTGTTAGATTACTTGACTCTATCATATATCTAGATCTCTGTTCTATTTTCTCATATGGTTTCTGCTTCTTTGTCTTCCCATTTTGGCTGCCTTTCCGTGTCTGTTTCTATGTACTAAGCAAAGCTCCTAAGTCTCCCAGTCTTATTAGTGTGGATTTGTGAGTAGGTGTCCAGTGGCACAGGCCTGAGAGGGGTTCAGCTGCAGGCCAAACTTAGCCCAAGGCTCTACCCCTCTGGGGCCACCTGTTAAGATTCAGCAAGCAGTCCACAGATGCTGTGCTTATAGTTGCCTCAAAAGGCCACACCAGAAACTGAGGCTGCCTCCAGTGTGAGTGAGTCTCAGCAAGGAGCACCTGACTTGCTGAGTATACACCTGGATATGGCCTGGGTGGGGGTCAAGTTGGGGTAGGTGGGGTTTCAGGGAATCCTCTGGGTGAAGTGACCTCTGTTACCTAGTTTGATGACTTCACAGCTATGGCGGCGCTGTGTCCCGTGTCCTGGGAAGGGGGAGGGCTCAACAGGGAACAATGAATACTGCCAGCACTTCTGTACAGAGCAAGTCTCCCCTTGGCCCTCACTCTGACAATATCTCCCTATAAGTCCCTCGTGCCCCCTGCGCGCAGCCTAACAAGCATAGGTGCTCATAGCGAGCAGGTCCGTTACCACAAAAATCTGCTTGTGGACGCAGCCCCTTTAAGAGGCTTCTGCTGCTGTCAATGCCACAGCCTCCATCTCACTCAGCCGCTTGGGACCGGAAAGCCCCATGTCCTCGCCCCGTCCTACCTTGTTTCGTTGCAGGGTGATTTCTTGGATTTCTCCCTAGTTGTATGGCTTGTTCATCTAGATCCCAGAAGATTTTTCCTTGCTGCTGCTCCTTGTTTCCGTTACAACTTTGATTTGGTTGCTAGAGGGATGCACGGAGCCTCTATCATCTACGCCATTTTTTTTTTTTCATGACACTCAATACTAGTTGTTTTTTAATGTTCTTGGGGGAGCGGGGAATGGTCCTGCTGCTGACCACACACACACACACACACACACACACACACACACACACACACAAGACACTTTTCCAGGTATGGAATCTAAAAGTCTGGGACCCACTGCTCCGGGAGCTTGCTGCCCACCCTTGTGGACTGGCCACGTGGATGGGGAGGCAGCTCTCCTGAGTCCAGGCTGGAGGCATGCCCATGGTGACTTGGGGCAAGCCTCCTAGAATATTTGCTCCATGTTGGGTCCTGCCACCTGCAGTCATTGTGGCGTCCTCAGCTCAGCACACAGGTGTTCAGTACATACTTGTTGCACAGATGCATGGATTCTTCCAGCATGAAGGAAGATAGGCTGATGGCTATCAGTGTCCTGGGAGGCTCACTGGGTTTCAAGATGCAGAGTAAGAGGGAGAGGGAGCTGTGGCTGCAGGATTTCAGGCCTTCAGAGAGCAGGGGAAGCAGCAGTGAGAGGTCAGGTCTTGGAGTCAGATAGAGGAAGCACATCACACCCCATCACAGGCTGTTCTGAGGGACCCAGGCATCACTGCCCAGCACCTTCTCCCACAGCAAAATGGTTCAGGGCTGTGGTGGTGCATGCCCAAGCCAGGGGCTGCAGTGCTTGGGCCCAGAAATGGGCCCTCAAGAATGGGCTAGGTCCCTACTGGGGAGCCCTGCCTGGCTTTAGGCCAGATGCCAGGGCTTGGCTTGGGTCCCTCTGTAGAGGTTCTCTTCCAACCTGAGAAAGCTTTTAGGTGACAGAGGTGCTGGGATCACTGACCTGTGGTCTATGTGATTTGCTGGACCTGAGACTTTACTGTTAGGGACCAGGGAGCTGCTGCCCTCATAGCCATTTCTGGTATTTGCCAGGCCTCTTCACTCTGCTTCCAGGACCTCACCTTTCACCCAGTTCCTGACCCAGACCCCAGTGCCAGTGAGATCAGGGCTGAAGCCCGGGCCAAGGGTGGGAGTCAGAGCCTGGCAGTGGTTCCCGAGCTCTGAGAATTTCCCATGGTATCCCTGGGAGTGGGCATTTGTGTCCCCCATGCTGAGCCCAAACCTAGGATGATGGGCCATGTCCCCACCACTGCTTTTGCTCTATGGAAGGCCAGTGAACTTCAGACAGCACCTCTGCAGTGTGAGGCCACCTCAGCAGTGTCTGGGGCTGAGACCTACTAGCTGCGAGTGAGTGGGTGACTGCAGGCAACAGCTGCCACAGCACTGGAAGGAGACACTCATCATGGCAGGGCTGGGCTAGGCTCTCAGACCTTCTGGGTCCCTGCAGGCCTCTGTCCTGAGGCCCCCAAGGCAACTTGGTAGGGACATCCCTGTTGGCTCCTTGTTTTAGTTGCCTTAGCTTCTTATACTGAATTATCTCCCGTGTGTGATGACCTTATTTATCACTACTGTCATTCTCTCGTTCATGGCCTATCCACTGTGGGCCTGGATGCTGAAGCCCTGAGTCTACTGAGAAGAACCTGCCCCTGCCCTCAAGGGGCTTATAGCTCCGTACACAGTACCCAGCACAGCACTGGGAAGGACTGGGCAAGGGCATTGTCCCCAAGGAGCTTCCCATTCATCCCAGGCAGCCAGGGAAGGCTCTTCAGAGGAGGTAGATCCTGAACTGGGATTGAAGGGCAAAGAAGGCAGGTTGTGGGGTAGGGAGGGATGTTTTTGGAAGCCTGTTTAGAGTGGCCAGAATGTGTGTGAGCGAGGTAGGGTGGGACAAGCCTGAATCTGAAAAGACAAGTAAGGGAGACCAGGCACTGGAGGACTGTGAAGGACCAGTGGGCTCTGCTGCCAGGCTCTCATTTGCCCCAGCCTGCTCACTTTTCTTCCACAGATGTGGCCTGAGCCATTTGTCTGTTGCTCAGTCTGGGCTCACTGAAGACCCAGTGTCTCACTGTCCTGGGCCCCGGGAGCCCTTGGCTTTCTGAGGAAGAGGAGGAGATAGGGTGAGGGGTGAGTCCCCTGAGGGAATGAACTAGGCCTTAGACAAGTTAGAATGTGACCCTGTCCAGGAAGGCACAAGGAGGTCTGGAGTAGGGTTGCCATCCCAGAGTTCACCTCTTCAGGGCTGGAGTCACAGGGGCTGGGTGATACTTGTGCCATAGCCTTTCTGGAAAGGCTGGTGTACAATATCCTATACCTCCCATCACATGCATATCTACTCCTCTGTCTGTTTGGAGGCCCTAAGGTGACACTGATAGGCTTGGAGAGCTGTACAGCTGGGAGGGGCCATCAGGATCAGTTCACTCCTCTTTAAGACATTCCTGTGTGCTTTGGCCTTTGAGGCTGGACCATTGATCAGATGGCCCTGTGGGGATCCCTTAGCTCCAGAGTCAAAGCCAAAGAGGGTCCTCTCATGAGGAGGGGTCACACCAGCTGGTAGAGATCCCTGGCTCCAAGCACAGACTGCTGGGTGGGGAGTGGACATCAGTAGTGGTAATGTGCGGATAGAGGCTCAGGGGTAGTGGCTAGCTGATGAGGGGGCTGGGGTTTCCACTCAGGCCTGTGGCCTGAGGAGCTTTGCAGAGGCTGTGGGGCTGGAAGGGGGATGGGAAGACAGGAGAGCCTTTGTCAGCCCTGTCTCTTTTTCCAACAGCTGTTGCTACTTTCTTTGGGCCCTTTGCTCAGGTCTGCCTCTCCCTAGGACCAGGGCCAACATGCCTAAGCTCTGGGCCCGCCATTGGGCACTAGGGATAGGTGTGGCACGGGGAGACCTGGGTCGGGAGAGATCCCTCGGGGGGATGGGGGGTAGGGAGTGACTACCCCCTCCCCCCTCCTTGCTGTGGCTCCCCTGTTTCTCTGCTCTGAGATGGCATCAATAGTCTTAGAACATACATTCCAGCCCATCTTGGGGCCAGATACAGGAGATGCAAGGGTGAGGTGCTAACCCCAGGCCCTGGAGCACTGCAGCTGGGCAGGAGTAGAAGAGATACTGAGCAGGGGAGAGGGGGGAAGACAGTTGAGAGGTATGTGTGGGAGGAAGACAGACCCAAACAGAGAGAGAAGGGACTGTGGCCCCAGTGACCGCTTGCCCTCTCTACGTCCTCATCTTCTTCTCCGTAAATGGGAGCAGGAGTTTCTGCCCCACGGGCTTGTGGAAAGGGTCCAGGAAGAGGTGAATGTGGTCAACTCCTGGTCCCCGGTGGGGTCATCCTGAGGAAGCTCCTGAGAGACCACATGTGTGCACCATTCTGGCTTTTGTGTTTGGAGCTGTTTGTCTTTGCTAATTACAGGACTCTTGAAAATGAACTGCAGTGCATTTTCCCTTTTCTTCTTGTGTAGATTGAGAAAGCTAAATTGGGGCATAGTGGTATCACCTCCCTGAGGTGGGAAGCCAGAGCCCCCTGAGCCAGGGTCTGACTGAATGGGGTGGGGGAGAGCGAGTAGTTCCAGGTGGAGTTGTGGTGTGAGGGGCCTGACGAGGGGCAGTGAGATGCAGAGAACTCCAGGACTCCTGTAAGTGATAGTGGCAGA
>NW_006434516.1:105448-105806 GCF_000325575.1 Pteropus alecto
GGGTCCAGCCTGGACTAGATGGTTCAGGAGGGAAGACAATCTTAGCATCTCCATGGCATTCTGTAATTTACTAAGAACTCTCACACCATTTTTCATTGGTTTCTTTCAGTGACCTGTGAGATAGGCAGCACAAGATTATGGTTCCCTTTGGCAGATAGGAGGGAACATTGAAGCCCAGGGAAGCCCTGGGATTTCCTCTCTCCCAAGTCAACAAACTTGGCCCCAGGTTCACCTTTTCTAGGTGCTGCCTCCCCCATTCCTGAATCCAGGGAATGAGAGGGTAATAGTGACTATTAAAGTGTAAATGTGAGTACCTAAGTGTTTTCAAATGAAAATCAGTGTGGAGAGTGCGGAGGGT
>NW_006434516.1:106074-107552 GCF_000325575.1 Pteropus alecto
GCAGGAATCTAGCAACCTCACGATCAGGGTCAAATTTGGATGGAGCTGGACTCACTCTGCACTCTCCAGAGAGCCTCAGAGTAGAGGGAGAGCTGGGCATAAATACCATAGCACCCATCTCCCTCAAAGAAAGAGTTTGAGGGATGCTGGGGCCAGGGAGAATTCAGATGAGTTAATGGCCAGGAATACAAGCTGACTCTTGATCTAAACCAAGAAAAAGAATCCAGAATTAATTAGATGCATTTGCTGAACCTGGGACGGGATCCAAATATTGGTTTGTTTTTTTTTTTTTTTTCTGAAATTTAAGCCAAGCCAGGAGTTTATTTATTTGTGTCCTCCCTGCCCTCCTCTCCGAGGACTCAATGGACCAGTCTGTTCTGGTAGCTGGCCTGGCCGAGCTGGAATGTCACCACCTTTTCCAAGCCCTGCCCTTCAGGTTGGGTGGACTGTGGGCCTGGAGGAGGCCACAGCCATGCGGGGCCCTAGGTCCTTCCTGAGGATGTTGTAAGCGGTGCTGTCCTGGATCGGGTGGACCTGGGCACTGCGAAAGCTGTCCTGTGGGTGGGTGTGGGGCTTCAGGGCCTTGTGGGGAAAGCTGAGTCAGCACTGTGGGAAACCTGTGGTCAGCAGCAGGACAAAACCGGATGCTTGCATCTTGACTTTGTGCCACTGCACTCGCGGGTCACCCTGCCTGCTGTGCACCCCAAGAGACTTGGGGAGGTCGCCTCCATGTTCTGCAGCGAGCGAGGGCAGTGCTATTCCTGAGCAGCAGGGTGCGGGGAGAGGCCTGGGCACTGAAGGGCTCTCGGCACTCCCAAAGCCCCGGCCACTCCAGAGCCAGCCCCTCCTCTGTCCACTGGAGACTTAAACCAGCTGCTTAGCCTCTCTTACTTTGGTTTGCTCCTCCTTAAAGTTGGGTAACAATCTTCCCCCTGGGCTTTTGAGGATGGAGGCTGTGACCCTACCATCACACATAGTAGGCACTTAATGCCAAGGGACTTGGAGTGTGAGCTTCTCGTGCACAAGGGATAGGAAAGGTTTTGCAAGGCACTTTATATAGTGTGGCAAGGTAGAAGACCTAGGCTCAAATGCCAGCTCTGCTCCTCACAAGCCCTTGACCTTGGGCAACTTACTTATTTTTTCCAAGCCTTAGTTTTCCTATTTTGAGCATTAAATGGGAGAACAGTTGTCTCCATTTCATACCTGAGGACACAAGTTTGGGGTGGCAGCTCATGGGCCCAGCTTTACTGTGGGATGGGGGTGGCTGAGATGCTTTAGGCAAGTGTGGAGTGTTCAACTACACCCGTGCCCTCTGGGTGTGTCCTTTTGGGCCTTCCTGTCCAAGTCTAGGCTGGCTTTGGCCCACCAGCAATGGAGGAGTCCAGGCCCAGCTTGGGATCCAGATGGTGGGGCCTGAGGCCTCACGGGAGGGGATTTCTCCAGAGAGGGCCTGGTGGAGGCCAAGGATCAGGTGACAA
>NW_006434516.1:107643-110877 GCF_000325575.1 Pteropus alecto
TCCCTTCTAGCTTTTAGATATCTAGAAGTGTCCACAGCTGCAGCAAGGAATGGCCAGGGGCCAACCTCGAGGACCTGGGGGCTGGACTTTCACTCCCAGGCCCAGTCCCCCTCTGCTCTTTTCTGTACTCCTCCTTTGGCACATTCTCCCAGTTTTGTCTTTTTTTAAAAAAGGGATTGGTAACTCTGTGGCTGTTCAGCTTCCCATTACTGCTGAACTGTGTTTTTCCTGGTAAAGAGGGCTCTTGCTCTTCCCCCCACCAACCTTCACCCTTGACCTGTAAGTGGATCACTGCCCCTCCACCTCCTCTTCCAGTCCCTTCCCATTCTCCTCCAGCCCTGACTCTGGTGAAATGCAGTGGAGCTAACCCTGGGCTAGGAGCAGGGCCACCCCAGAACAGTGAGTCTCTATCCCTCGATTCTCCATCAACAAAGTGGGTGAGTCCTGTGGTACCCTCTTGGATCCTGGGAACTTGTGGACAGTTCAGGGCTGAGAGAGGGAAGCCATTAGCACAGCTTCAGGGCAGAGAAGTAACCATAGGGGCTGGTGTGAGGGGCAGCCCTCCTTCCTGCTGTGTTGTGTGTGGCATGCACTTGTGTGGGTCGGACTGGGTGGGAGCTGTTAAAAGCTGACCCTGGGCATCAACTCTTTTGAATTACAAAAATAACAATGACCAAAACAATAACACTAATGTGTTTGAAAAAAATACCACATATCTTGTCTCCTTTGGGTACTATTTAATAGTTTCAATTGCACTGACATGGAAATGGAGGAGTCCAGTTGGTGAAATGAATGAACAACCCGATTACACATTTAAGTCAAGCTTCTCAGATAGGAACAGACATATGTAAAGGGCTGAGGGCATCTAGAGGGACAAGTGCATTTCTGTGCCTGGGGTGGGGTCAGGAAAGGCTGCCTGGAAGAGGTGACATAAAGGACCAGCATGGTCCTTGATGAAGACTGTGAGAGTTTCCATGGCAAGGTGAGTGGGTTTGGGCAAGGCCTTCACCCACCCCTCCGTAGGCCCTGTGCTCTGCTATGAGCTGGACCTATGCTCTGCTGCTCCTCTGCACAGGCTGTTCCCCCACTGAGCTTAGGAAGCAGCTGATGAGGGGAGGTGGGTAGCCTGGGGGGCAGAATCTACCCCTCTGTTGATGGCCAGTGTCCAAGACCCTGGGCTGAGAATAGCACCCACACTTGCATGGAAAGGACAGGTGTGTGGACAGTGGCTCTTTGGGTGGCAATGCTGACATCTCTGAACAGGTGGTGTGGAGGGCTGGGCCCCACCCAGCAAGACACAAGGGCCAGTGGGTGGCACCAGCTGCAGTGCTCTGTGAACCTCTCCTGTAGTGGGCTGCATTCTGGGCTGGGCTCTGGGATGTTGAATATCGAGGCCCATGTGGCTGCCCATGGGGCTGCTGCTGGTCAGAAGAGGCCAGTACTTTCTTCTGCCATTTGGTTGTTTGGTTTCTGTAAGGCCCTTTACCATGTTACTGTTTTACCAAAGCAGCCAGATATGGGTGGGGCTTGCATGGTCCCTACAGAGCTGAGGGGTAAGGAGGCTGCTGAAGGGAGGTTGGGCCAGGAGAGGGAGGCGGGGTGGGCTTTTGTTTGCTGTCTGTGAGGAATGTCCTGTGTAAGCCCGAATGAGTCATGGGAAGCAGGTGTACTGGGCTGTAGGCACCAGGCACCAGGAAAGGCATCTGTGGGCTGGCAGGGTGGAACAGGGGAGGGACTTGGTAGGAGAGGCTGCCAAAGCTTTTCAGCTTGCATTGGGGAGAATCTCAGGTCAAGATGGGGTAATAGGGCAGGAAGGAAACTAGCCACCTTTCTGTGCTTCGCCCTCTTACCTACACAACCACACATCATCCTTAAATACTCCCTTGACTGAGAGGTCTTGGCTCTGTTTTGCTGATGAGGCTCAGGGCTCAGAAAGGCGGAGTTCCTTCAGAGGGTTGTGCAGTCTGGGCCTGTTCCCTGCACCTCCAGCCAGAGCCTCTCCCACCAATAGGAGTCCAGAGCAGGAAGAGCTCCCTGCCCACTCTCCCTCCCCTTCTCTTAGCAGCTGTGCAGGCCAGACACTGAGCTGGTCACCACCTTGAGCTGGTGGCTGGAGTGGGTATGACTGAGAGGCAGGTGGGTGGGGAATGGGGAGTGGCAGGAGTCCAATGGTGGGGTCTGTCCTGGTCACCCCAGAGTCCTGGCTGGTGTGTCCCCACCTCCCTCCGTGACATCTGAGTCCCTCAAGCTCGCCATGATCCTTAGGTGTCCCCATCTCGGATGATGACAGCTTCTTCCTTCTCATGGCTCAGACCCTGGAGTCCCCTTTACTTCTCTTTGTCACCCCCTATTTGACCACTTCTCTCCATTTTCTGTCCTTGCCCCAGCCACCATTGCCTCTTATCTGGGTTTTTGCAGTCACCTTCTAAACCAGCTCTGTGCCACCCTGCTCTGCAGTCTGTCCCCACACAGCAGCCTGAGATCTTTTAAAACTGCAGGTGGCATCAGAGCTCTCCAGGGCTTCACATTCCATGCCGGAGTTTCAAAGTATTGACTTAAGAAATGTCCAGATCTGTAGAGAATTTTGTAAGAGTTTATTTGAGCTAAACTGATGACATATGCCATGGAGCAAGATTTCAAATGCTCTGGAGAATGAGAGTTTGCAGCTTCTTTTAAGAATTTGAAATTAAGGAGGGGATGTAAGGAAGATTACATAAAGGTGGGAAAAAAACAAGGCTGCGGGTTGGGTTGGATTACAGAATAGTTAACGAGATTATGTGCTCTCTGGAGTGTTAATACCCCCTTTGAGGGGTATTACTTCTGGCATTTCAAAGATGTGCTAACCTAGTTGCAGGAGAACAATGGACAGGGCTTGCTTAAGGCAAAGATAAGCCTTTTACTAAAGAAGTTATAGCCTGGGGCATGACTACCCACCATGATCTGTGCAGTTAGGAATCTATGATCAGATCAACCTGTGAGGTTACTTTACATAGAACCCCTTATTTTATCCACATCCTCTCTTCAGACACACTGGCCTTGCTCTTCCCACCTCGGGGCCTTTGCACTCCCTATGTGCTCTGCCTGGCTTGCCCTCCTTGATGAGGTCTCAGATATTATTTCCAGAGCTCCGCCCTAAGAACCGTACCTCTCCCCGCCCCACCTCTGTGCCCTGCAGAGTTTTTGTCCATAGAGCACCAGACCTCTCAGTCTCTCTCTCTCTCTCTCTCTCTCTCT
>NW_006434516.1:110974-118857 GCF_000325575.1 Pteropus alecto
TCTCTCTCTCTGTCTCTCTCTCTCTCTCTCTCTCTCCCCCTCCCTCCCTCCCTCCCTCCCTTGGAGCACTGGCCTCCCAGGGCCAAGACTTGCTTAGATTCCTGTAGAGCCGAGCCAGCCAGGCTCTGTGAGGGCATCCAAGATGAGCCCATCCTTTACAGCCCAGGAGGCCAAGGCCCTGTGTCAGGGTCGGGGGGCTGTTGGGTCTGGGCTCTGAGGGGTGAAAGTCAAGTAGAGACCACTGAGAAGGGAGCAGCAGTAGGTGAACTGTCTTTTATTCCACTGGAGTGTTGGAGGGCTAAGTGGGGAGTTCTGTATAGTTGGGTGGCGCTTTGTTATTGAAGAAGGCATTTCTTGGTCTGGGTGGTCTTGGCCCTTCCAGAATCCCTCCTCCCATGTTGGATTCTGAGACTAGGAATGGGCTCAGCCTGGTGTAGGGGGGCCCTGAGGTGGGGGGTGCCTGTCACCACCCAGCCTGGGCCCTCCAGCAGTCCCTCGTGGCTCTAGTGCTGCTTCAGCCTGTACCTCCTCTTGGCAGACCCCAACGTACCTTTGGAAGGTGGTGCCATGGCTGTTAGGACCATCAAGCTTCTAGCTCTGCATTCACTTAGCCCTGAGATCGGGTACTTTGAGCCTCAGTTTTCCGCTCTGCGGACTGCCTCCATCTCCAGGATTTGGAGGACACTTGTAAGGCTTTTGGAGGCCTTTGGATTATGGCTGCTGTTGTTTTATGGCCTCTACCTCACACCCCCACCCCCATCAGCCCAGCCTGGCTCCTCCAAGCACCCCCAACCCCTTTCCCATTTTAACTTTGTCCCCTGTTGCCTCTGCTCCTCTGTGCTCTGTTCTGGGCTGGTCCAGCCTCCTCAGCCCACCCCAGCTTTCTCTGGGATCTGGGTGGCCCTAGCCTGGCTCCTGGACACAGGCTTATCTGTGGAACAGGATGGAATTTCAGGCACACTGGGAGAGGGAGGATGACAAGAGACGGGGAAGGAGCCTTCCCTTCTACCTAGAGAGATGGATGTGGAGGAGGAAAAGGAGGAGCCCCCCATCCGTCCACCTTTCTTAGGAGTGGAGGTCGAGCACCAGCCCTGGGAGGGATCACTGTGGAAAGGGCCTGAGCTGAGAGGGCATCTCTGCACTTCTGCTTTTGACCACCCAGCCGCATTTCAAGGCATTGTTGTGGGGCTAGCCAAAGTTTTAATGTATCCAGTTAAGGACGTAAAAAAAGGAAACCAAATATCGCTTTTTACTCTCGCCAGTATTTCATAAAGGAAAGAGAAAGTCACTAAAAGAGGAAGGAGATAATTTTAGAGTTACAGTTTCTCAAGAAAGGCCAGCTGGCTTCCTCAGTCAGCCGTTTTGACCAGAGGCCCACAGAAAAGGATGATGTGTCTTTTTGGACTGGTATCAGGGGACAGTGACTTCCAGGACACAAGGACTTAGAAAAACAGATCGCCAAGTGGGGGTGAGACCCTGGAGCTTTGACGGGGGCAGCCCAGTCTCAGTTGGCCAGTAGGAATCTGGAAATATTTTTCTAGTTTCACGTTTCAACAAAAAAAATCTTTGCAAACGTTGCATTCTGCTATACAGTCTGTCTATCTGTGTTTGTTATGTCACAAAAGTATTGTCTTTACAAGTTCAGTCTTTGAGACACAGCAAGATGGAGTGTGAATCTTTTGCAGCAAATCCTAGTCACACTGCCTGTTGCTCTCAGGAGTCTATGAGCCTCGTGTTTGAGAATCACAAGTCGAGCCTGGGCTTTAGAATTCCACAGATCTGGCGTCTTGGCTCTGCCATTCGTTAAGTAGGTGACTTCTCTGAACCTCAGTTTCTTCATCTGTAAAAGGTGATATGAGCCCACCTGTAAGAGTGTCAAGGGTGCTGATCTTTTTCAAGGTGGGTCCTTGGACCAGGCTGTCTGCAGTCATGCCTTGCTATGTGATCTCAGTGCAGCTCAGGAGGGACGGATGCAGTGCCCACCGTTGGCATCTGTGCGGAGCTCACTGGGCTGGGCTGGGCAGGTATGTGGCTGAGAGATGGAATCTGATGGTTAAGGGTCCCCTCTGGAGTGTGAGCCGAGCTCACAGTATTTGCCTTGGGAGGAAGGTAGGATGACAGATAGCCTGTCCCCAGAGCCAGTCTGGAAATGGAGGTTGAAAGTGAGGATGGGGAAGAGGGACTATGGGAGGGGACGGACTGAGGCCCTTTGGCCTGTCTCGGGCAGCCCTGCATGTGCACACGCACGCACATGTGCCCCAGAGCTGGACCCTCCCACCCTGAGCTAGTGTTGGTTTCTCTTTCTCTGGTTTTCTTTCCAGCTCCCCTTCCTCATTCTGGTCCTTCTCCCACAGTTTCTCCTGGCCTCCGCTCTGCTGCTTGCTTGTCTCCTCATGGTTCCTGCTACTTTCTTACTGTGCCCAGAGGCAAATGAAGTGCTGTGGGCAGGAGCCTTGTCAGGGAGTGTGTTTGAGTGTGTGTGCACAGACAGGTGGCGAGCATCTGCATGTGAACATGTGCATGTTGGGTGTGCTTGCTGTGTGGGCATGGGAACCTGAGTGTGCAAATGGGCACTGCGTAGAGGGCCTGAGTGCTGAGGAGCATTCTTGCTTCTTAGGGATGGAATGCTGTTCCTGGCTCTTACCCAAAGCTAGTGTTTCAATATTTGTCTTTCTTAAAAAGTCATCAGCCTTTGGGAAGTTGTAAGGCAAAGCCTCCTGGTGCTGCAAGAGGTTAAGGAGTTTTGTTGGCCAAGGCCTTTTGGCCACATGTTCTGCTCTTACTTTCCTAGACCCTGGGCTCTACTCCCAAGGAGGATCCTGAGCTGCTTTTCCCTCCAGCTGGGCTGGAGCCAGGTCAAGGGGCCCACTGGCTTGATGCCCTCCCGGGGAGGCCAGGCCCCTCTTTCTAGCCCCTCTCTCCACGGTCCCCTCCCAAGCCAAGGGTACAGCAGCAGCTCTGGGACCACTGACCATGCCAAACTCATCACTAGGAGATCACCTGCCTTGGGGGTAAGCATTGCTGCTCTGAAGGCAGAGTTGCCTGGTTCCTTCTTATGAGGGAGTTCTCTGGGCACTCCAGAGGGAAAGGCAGAGTTTCCTGGGCTGGATGAGAAGATGAAGCTGCTCCCTCGTGCAACCACCAGCCTGGGGTCAAGAGCCACAGCACAGGAAAGGCATGTAGTGAAAGGACTCGAGAGTCAGGAGACTTGGGTCCAGTCCTGGCCAGCCGACAGGTCACCTCAGTGCTCTGCCTTAGTCTTCTCACTCCTTAAGCGGGAGTGCCATTTGCACACTTAGAAGAAGATGCCAAGAAAGGGCCCTGCAGAAGGTTTCAGGCTGTAGCACAGTGCCGGTGGGGCCCCCTGGGCCAGAGTTGCTTGTTGGAGGAGTACATCATCTCTCTGCAACCCCACTGTGACCAGTCACTGGCCAGAGCACCGGTGGTGTGGCCTTGGCTGGGACTCAGTAATGGACCCAGAGGGCAGCTGCTGGAGCCATCAGTCTATCTTATTGCCAGAGCGTATGAGATCTAGCCACACTTGTTCATGGCCACCACAAAGCCACAGAGTCCTGGCTTTGTTCCTTCTTAGCTATGGGGTCAAATTACTTAATGTCTCGGCCTTACTTTTCTTATTTCTAAAGTGGAAGTAAGAATATGTTAGCTCAAGGCATGGCCTAAAGATTAAATGACATGCCTAGGAGTAAGGACACACCTCCCTATAAAGTGAAGCAGGGCTCCTTGTAGAAATGGCTGATTCTGGAATGGGGCAGGGAAAGTACATGCTGAGCCTGGAGTATCTCGTAGTGTCAGAAAGCAAGGAAGTGCTCAGAGATGAATGGGGACAAGTACACAGGTTCCCACTGCCCAAATTTAGGAGAGTTTGAGCATCAGAAAGAATATGACGGTAATAGATTTATAACACACTGCAAAATGAAGACCTGAGTCCATATGATATCCCAAATACCCTCCCCACAGAGGCACAACCAGGGGAAGCTGTTCTTTGTAGAATGCAAGGTAATGTAGAGATGATAGAATCCCCAGGTAACCGTTGGTTCAGGCAAAGCTAAGGGGTGCTGTGCTTCTCAGACTTCTGTGTGCATGTAGAGCACCTGGGGACTCATTAAAATGCAAAGTTGAATTCAATAGGTCTGGGGTGGGGAGATGCTGAAACTCTATTTCTTCCAGGCTGCCAGATGACTGTGATGCTGCTGGTCCATGGACCCCACTTTGAGTAGCAAAGTATTAATGGGCGGTAAAGCTGCTGGGTGAAACGTCGTTGGCCTTGGACATTCACACAGTGATGGTGTATTGCTCCTCAGATGGCTAATTAATTTTCACAAGAAAAGGTTCCTTTGAGCAGAGATTTGGGAAACCCTACCTGACCAAGTGGCCAGACTCAGCATACTGAGCAGGGGACATCCCGCTGTGACTTTGTGGGGAGGACACTGCTTCACCTCTGCAGTCTTCTTGCCAAAACAATGTCTAACGTGAACCTAATCACGAAGAAATCATCAGATAAATCTAGAGCTTGGAGCATTTTCTGTGACTGGTTTATACTCTTAAAAATGTCAATATTATGAAAGAAAAAAATATAATAACAAATAATCAATGGTGTCTGAGGGAATGTTCTGGGTAAAAGGAGACAAGAAACATGACATTCAAAAGCAATATGTGAACCATGTTTAGATCTCACATTGAAAAACGACCCAGGCATAAGGGACATTTTGGGGGAAAACTAAGGATATTTGAAGATGGGCTACATATTAGATAACAGTATTAGACAAATACTGTACATATTGGTGGTGTTCTAATTGCAATATGAGTATTTAGAACATTCTTATTTTTAGGAAATATGCTGAAGTCTTTAGGGGTGAAGTATTTTGGGGTAAAGGGTCAAGATGTCTGCAGCTCACTGCCCAGTGATTTTAGCAAACATACAAACATACCACTCAAATTGTTTATATGGAGAGAAAGAGTAAATAAATGTACCCCAGTGGTAACAGTTGGCAGGTTGGGGGAAGTGTATCTGGCAGCTGTTGCACTGTTCTTTCAACTTCTTTTGAGGGTTATATTTCAAACTAAGAGTTTGGGAGGGGCATAGGGAATGAGGCAGGGAGTGGTGAGCTGTGGGCTCGCCTCTCTCCCTTGCCTTCTTGCTGTCTTATAGGTGGGCAGTGCTGAAATCCTGCCCAAATGGCTCCTGGATTCTAGAGGGTCCAGGGAGTGTGGGAAGAGGCTTAAGCTACTGTGGTGTTAGATGCCTCACAGGGGCAGCGGGGCCTCTGCAGCCTCAGAGCGGAGGAGCCCGAGGCTGGCTCTGTGCTGTCTGCACCCTCTCTCCAGCATGGCCATCTCAGCATGTGTGGCAGAGAGGGGAAAGGAGGGAGCTAGAGACACTCACAGGAAGGAGCCTCAGGGTGTGGCGAGGGAGTCAGAAATCCAGGGGTCCATCGGAAGAATATCCCATCTTGGCATGTCAGCCTGGGGGAGGGCAGGTCTGGCCACTGGGTGACCTTTGGCCTGATTCCAGTGGCCATGCCTCACTTTTCCCTCTTGGGGTGTCAGCCCCAGAACAGAGCCCATCTGTGTTTGCTGAGTCATCTGTGGGAAAACCTGGCCTTCTACCTACCTATTCTTCTGTCTGTCTGCTGCTGCCTGTCGGGGAGCCTCTGTCTGAGGGTACGGGGATGTGCATCCTGTTGCTGTGGTCCCATGACCACAAGCTCTGCTGGGAGGAAGAAGTGAGGTGGCGCCACCCACCACCCTAGTGTATCTCCCTCTGAGACCAAGGCTGACGGAGGTGGCGGCCGGGCTGGTGCAGAGAGAAGATGATGAGGAAGGTGAAGGCACAATGGGGTTTCAGCAGCTGGGTGGTGGGTTCCTAGTGGGGAGCTGGATGAGGTCCCCCTGGTGTGTGTGAGTGTGAGTGTGAGCGTAGGTTGGGTTGCGGTTCTGAGGACACTGTAGGTGAGGCGTGTGTGGCCGTGTGAGCTGCCTCCTGCAGCAGCTGTGATGGATGCTAGGGTTACTGGAGGAGCCTCCAGCTTTTCTGCCTGGCCCAGAGTCTGGCAGCAGGGCTGACTGGGATGTGGGTCCTGCCTTCCTCGGGCTTCCCTCCTGAGCCCTTGGGTTCTGCCCTTTTCCTGTGCCATGCCATTCAGATGTAGGTGTGTGTCTCCACCAGTGCAGGGCGTCTGGCCACTCTCTGGGAGCCATAGGCCCTAGGAGGGGATGGCCAGGGGCTCAGGGCTCAGCAGTGCAAGCAGGGCCACCCAGTGTCAGCGCAGATGCTCATCCACACTGTGTTGGCCAGCTGGAGTAGCTTGGGCAAGGTGAGGTCTCCCGGTGCCTGGCCTCCAGATTTGGAGCTTGGGAGCAGCAGACTATAAGACCTTAGGCTCTGTGTCCTGATTTATCTGTGCTCACCTGCCATCTGTCACATGAGGTTGAAGACACTTACCTGTGAGGAGGGAGTACTCGGTGTCCGTAAAATGCCATGGTCAGTGGCCAGTAACTGATAAACTGCTCTTAGTTCAAACAAACCTGGCCCCAGTGGGCCTTTTGCCCCTGTGGGTTTGGTGGCCGTGCAGCACAGCTGTACAGAGGCACATATGCATGTTAGTAGGCTTGCCTGTCTCCTGGCTGTTTCCTGGCCAGGGAGAGGAGCAGAGAGGGCTGGGCAGGATGCCTGTAACAGCAGGGAGTGGGCCAGCTACAGACTCTGTCCATGCTCTGGGCTGTGAGAAAGGCTACAGCCAAGACGCTGGGGGAGGGGCACCTCTGTCCTCCATAACATCCGGGTCAAAGGAAGCCCCTGTTGAACCCGGTCACCTAGAGTCACTCATTCGTGTCTGGTGAGCCTCCTGCCTTCCCTCAGGGCGTGGCTTCTGGCATGATTCACAGCCCAGGCTCAGAGAGGCCTAACTGGATGTTGTCAGAAGGAGATTTTTTTCTGCCACCAGCTCCTCTCTCTGACTTGCCCTGTTCTGCCCTGGATTGTTATTTCTGGGGCACTTCAGCTCCACTCCTATCTGGCTGAGCTGAGGATGTGGTGAGAGGAAACACGGTGGCACTGATAAGGCCTCCTGGACTCTTGGCACCTGGGCTGCTGAACTCGTTCCCATGCCCTCCTCCTGGCCTAACACCAAGTTGGCGGGGCCTGTGTGCTGGTGCTCTGTCCCATCATCAAAAAGCTTCCCTTTGTTTATTACAAAGGGACATGTGTGTGATAGGTACATGGTAAGTGTGACACAGGAGCGTCTGGGGCTTCCCTGCCACATAACCCTGAGAAGAGAGTGTGACTCCTGACTCTGCCATCAGGCCCTCCTGCTCACCTGACTTCTGCTTATCCTTCAAAACCTAGTTCAGCCATTCCGAATTCTCTGAGACCCTGTAGGTCAGGCCTCTCTAGACACCCGCAGTTCTCCTGCTCCCCTCTGTGATCTGTCTGCGAGCTTGGCACAGGGGGGCCTCCTAAGACATAGGAGCACCGAGGTCCCCAAGGTCTATGGTCTTCGCCACAGCTTTCCTCTCAGCGAGTGGAGGGCTCTCTCTGTGTGTGTGTGTGTGTGTGTGTGTATCCTAGGTGAAGGCCCTAGTGGGGACTGGAGAAAGAAGCCTTGCGGCCTCCCCACGGGGATGGGGACAGATCCCGGCATGGCTGAGCAGCTTTTAGTGGGCAGGAAGGGTCTGTATTGCAGTCTGGGCACCCAGTGTGTTGGGAGTCCCAGTTATGGAAATAAGAAGCCGGTAGTGGTTGAAGCTGTGGGATTTTATTGGACTGTGTTATGTCCTGGACTCTGCCTTCGGGCAAGCAGTGCTCAGCCTTTTTTCCTTCCAGTAGCCACACTGGGAGCTCCTTGAAGACAGAGACTCAGGCT
>NW_006434516.1:118983-128401 GCF_000325575.1 Pteropus alecto
CCTCACCTGTAAGATAGGGGATGATTTAAATGAGGGTTAAAGAAGGCCAAGGCCAGCATGCACTTCCTGAGCATTTTCCTGAGCCTTGGCCACACTGTGATCTCAGTATTACTTCCATGTCGGAGGTGGGGCACTGAGATGTGGAGAGGTTAAGCAGTTAGCCCGAGGTCACCCAGAGCTTCCTGGGCCGGTCCCCTCCACATCACTTTCTCAGGGCTGGGACCCACCGGAGCCAGCTTTGGTTACTCAAGTCCAGACATCAGATTAATGTGAATTCCCATTTGAATCCTTATGCCAATGTCTGCCTCTCATGGCTCGCTTCCTGTGTGTTAGGCTGAATGCTTTCTGTGCATGACCCTCCCATTTTGCATAAGAGAAGACTGAGGCTGACAGATGGGATGTTTTGTTCAAGGTCATGATTCTGGCCTCAAAGCCCATGGCTCAGGTTAGCCAGTGGTCACCAGAAACATGTTATGTGTCTGCCCTGTGCCCAGCCCAATGTAGGAGCTGTGGACATAGGGCTGGACACTGTCCCTGACCTCAGGCTGTTCACGTGACTGGGGCAGGGCCAGAGGCAGACACTTGGGCACCATTGCACAGCAGTGAGGAGAGTGGGTCCCTGGCCCTAAGTGGTACAGAGTGGCGTGGGAGAGAGAGAGGGCAAGGGCAGCTTTACAGAAGAGGTGTCGCCTGAGCAGGCTCTGAAGGAGGAAAGGGGCTTGCTGTATGCATGTGCATGCCCATGCGCACATGAACAGCATGTGTGCACGTGACTTCTGACTAGCATCTTGGGATGCCGTCAGTCTGGACCCGGCACGAGGCTTGGTTGGTGTCAGTCCTGGCCCCCTGTTGTGTGAAGGCTGCTCTGAAGGCCTTTTAGGGGCTCACCATTTCTTGAGTATGTGCTACAGGCCAGGTACAGAGACGTGTTTTACAGACATGAGCTAACAGTCTCTTTATTTTCCAGATAAGGCATTTGAGGCAGAGAGACAGTAAGAGTTCTTCTTCTCAAGGGTCTTCTCACTGCCTCGCATTGTCTCACTGTGGCTGGCCTTTCTCAGGGCCCGAAGTTCTCCCTGGTGGCCATCTGGGTGGAGCACACAGCTGCGGCCGGCTGTGCGTGTCTGTGTGCATACTGGGAGACCTGATGGCAGGTGGAAGATCTTTGCTGATTAAGTGTATCTCCTCAGGGAGAAGGAGAGGCAGGGGGTGGACAGGGCCACCTCCCTGGTCCCCCAGGCTTGAGGGCTGGCAAGGCCCTGATTCTGCTCCCTGGGGGCCTCTGGCTTACTCAGTGGTTCACTGACTTCTGCACATAGTTTTCTGCCTAGGGGACCATTTCTCTCCTTGGAGGTGGTGGGGCTGTGTGGTAGCCATCTGATAGGGGTGAGTCAACTACCCAGGCTTGGGCACCTCCACAGCTTCCCCGTTTCCACGGGACCAGCTGGATGTGGTTGCTGTGGGAGTGGGGGCCTGTGGGTGTAGTGGTTTGTTTTGCTTTCCTGCTGTCACCTTAGTGTCAGTGCTCGGTATCTAGCTGCACTTGCCCTATAGAATGTGTCCTGACTGTAGCACAGAGTTGTTGGTGGGCCACACCTCAGTGCCCACCCCCTGCCCGTCCTGCCACTCACAACCCCCTTCACCATCCTCTGTGACCGTTGCCTGCCTTGAGTGACTCAAAATTCCCTGGTAGTGTTCCTCATCTTGCCTTTACTGCACACTCTTCCCCTGTCTGAGCAGCTGCTTCCCCCAGGAAGTCCTCCTTGATGGGATCTCCACTTGGGCTCCCACAGCCTCCCTCTCTCCTGGGGCTGGGCCCACATCTGGTTGATCTCTCTTGCCCCGGCAAAGATGCCTGGGACTGGGCACAGAGCAGGTACTTGGTGAGAGATGGCCAAAAGCACTACATGAGACGGGGGATGATCTGAGAGTTGATTGGTCTGCTGTGGTATCCTGGGCCAGCTGGAGAAGGAGCAGCAGGACAGTGCAGGCCCTCCTGGGCCAGTCAGGGGTAGGAAGGGTCCAGAATCTACTCTGGAACTGGGTGCCCTTGGTCTAGGACCTGAGCCTGGGTCCTGGGCAGGTAGAGCTGATGTTCCAGACTGTGCCACCCACTTCAAGGTCTTCAAAGGGAGAACATAGCTGAGGAGAGTGATGGTGGTGACCTGCTGGCCTCAGACAGCTGCTAGACTGGCTGCCCTGGTCCTGTGGGGCCCAGCCCTATTGGGTACTCATCCTTGCACTGTCCCAGCTTTTTTCCCTCCATCTGCCACCCCCACTGCCACTTGTTTGCTTCTTATTCTTGTTGGGTTTTGGCCACTGCTTCTGCTGAACATCCGTGTTATCCTTTCTACTGCCTAGTGCAGCCTGCGGTCTCTGTCTCCATCTTGATCTCCACTTCCTCGTCTCCCTGCAAACCCCACCCCCATCTCAGCCTCGATGTCCCCTTTCTGCACTCCCATCTCTCTTCTTTCTCTTTCTGTGCTCTCCCCACAGTTGCCTCACCCCTCCTTGCCTGTTTATTTTGTGCCTCTCTACTCCCTTTCTCTCCTCCTCCTCTCTCTCTCATCACAGAGAACTCGGGGACTGGAGGGGAACCTGGGAGAACCCAGCGGGCCAGCTCTTCTTGTCAGGGCTTGCTCTCAGGCTCCTCTCCTGACCTTGGGTTTCTCTTTCTCTCTGTGTTTACCCACCCATCTCTCCACCTCTGCCCTCCACCTCCTTTTTGCCACACAGCTGAGAAGGGACTTACCAGCAGGGAGAGTCTGCTTCTGAGATTTCCAGTTGGGAGTAGATCCTTGAGTGTGGCCTTGAGGCCCTGTATGTCCATGTATGTGTTCCTGTGGGCTCTGGGGCTGGGCCTAGCATGACCTGCTGGGCTGTGGAGAAGGGAAGCAGGGTGGCTAGAGTGGGTTGCATCTGAAAATCTAGTCAGATTGGGAGCTGACTCCTAGCAACACAAAGAGCCCGACCCCTGGCCACCCCTCACTGCCCTCCTTGTCTTGGGTGGTTGGTTACCTCTCAGCTCAGGGGCTGCTCTGCTCCTCCCTCTGGAATTCATGAGCTTTGTGCCCAGGATATGGAGTTTTGTGGGGAGGGGGACCACCCCTACTTGGTCTCTCTTGTGTTCGGCTCACTCTTCAGCTGCCGGGGGGGAGTCGAGCACCCAAGGATGCAGTGTGAGATCATCCTGATTCCTCATGCTGTCTTTGAAGCCCTTGTCCTCCTGGTTTTGGTCACTACAGTCAGCCTGTCCTAAGCTCCTCCTCTTGGCTGATGGGCAAGCCCTAGAGGGAGGATAGGGAGGCCTCGAGACTTGATGGACTCAGTGCTGCCCTTGGGGATCATAGCTGCTGTGAGACCAGATGGTCCCAGCATCCTGGGCTGGTGATTTTGGCTGTGGGCCTCCCAGACCCTGGCTGGGGTGGGGTAGCCTCTGTTATTGGTACCTGGGATCTCTTATTTTGGCCAGTGTCTTTCTCAAGGTAACACTCTCCCCATCTCCCTCTGCCCCTACAGGTCCTTCAGAAACTGGGGAAGGCAGACGAGACAAAAGATGAGCAGTTTGAACAGTGTGTCCAGAATTTCAACAAGCAGCTGGTGAGTGCGGGTGGCCCTTGGCCTTAGGGAGGTCTTGAAAGCGAAACTGTGGCTGCTGGGTGGAAAATGTCAAAGGCTGAATTTGTGGAGCAGGGGAGCTTGGAGAAAGGGGTCAGTGAGGGCTGGCAAGGTCACGGAACACTTCTTAGGCGAGGGGGCACTGGCACTGAGCATGGGCCGTGGGAGATAGGAGGGAGCAGGGGCATACCTTTGAGGTGACCATATCTGTCTTTGGGAGCTTAGCTTAGAGCCTCTCAGGGCAGGGATAGGAGCCCTGTGTCTGTTTGTCCCGCAGACCAGTGATAGGAGTTGTTTCAAAGGTTAGGTAGGTGCCATGAAGGAGACAACTACTGCCTCTGTGGCTCTGGGTGAGCCCCTGCTCCTTTGGCCTCATTTTTCTCACCTGTGAAATGGAGGCTCAAACAAGAAACCTGAAGTCTCTGCTTCTGATCCTGTCTCCAGCAAGCCCTAGGGGCATGTCCCCATTCGGCTGGCTTTCTCAGTTGTGGGATGCTGCTCTGAAAGTCATTTAGGGATCGTCATTACTAGAGTATCTACCATGGATGAGGTACTGCTTGCTCTGTGTTTTACAGACATGAGTTTTGCATCCTTGGGGCAACACTTGAGGCTCAGAGAGATTAAGCAACTCTTCCGAGACCACATACCTTATATGAGGGCTTGGGGTTTTAAATCCAGATCTGTCAACTCCCAGGTTCCCACTCTGGAGCTAAGCCCCAGTCCTGAGGGCTAGGGAGAAATGTTAGGGTAGCTCCTGAGCTGTAGCTTGAGGAAGGGGACCTAATGAGACTGCCCTAGAGCATGCTGAGCTATTTGGCAGAAGGTGAAGAAAATGCAGGTCTAGGGGCTAAGGTTCCTGCTGGCCTGGCCCCAGAGCTGTGACCAGAGTGTTGTTTTCCTTATTCGTTCCTCAGAGTCAACCCCTTTGGGCCCCTGGCTCTGGGCAAGGAGTTACTCACTGATCCTTGGGCAGAGGGGCCAGGCAATGAAGCCAGGGCTAAAGATAGCCAATGCTGGTGGCTGTCTGGTGGCTCCCTAGTTGTAGACATGAAGTGGTCACTTAAGCTGGGACCCTATCCACTCTCAGGTTGGGTGGGGTGGCTGGCTTTTCAGGGGCCAAGAGTGGTTGCAGGAGGGGGTGAATCTGAGGTCTCATTCAAGGCTTGGGATAGCCTTTCCTTGGGGGTTAAGGTGGCCAGGCGCTTCCGGATTTGATTGGTGTGTGTGGGGTGACTGGGCCCTGGGATGACTATTCTGGAGGGGGGAATACAGGGAGCTGAAGTGGCTTGGCCTTGCCAACCTACAAGGCTGGCAGGACCATGGGGAATGTGAGGCGAAGATCAAGCTTGAGAAGCCAGGAAGCTGAGCACCCTCTTGTTCTTTATCTGTGAACACCAGGCAATGAAGTGGCCCCAGTGCCAGTCAGACTGGGTTGGCAGGGAATGTGGTCTTTAAGGAGGCAAATTCCTACTCCTTTTAGTAGAGATGGGCCCTAGGAGAGGGCATAGTCGCCTGCTCTCACAGCCCCTTCTGGACCCACTCAAACTGGCAGTCATAGCAACCCGGCCCTCCTGTCTGTGCACTGAGAAATCCTGGAGGGGCTTCTTGTTCCCCTTCCCCCTGTGTACTGTACACCTAGCTCAGGCCCTCCTAGAAGCCCCCCAGGTCCTCCGAGTGGGCCAAGCTCTTTTTCCTAGGGGTCACCTGCAGCATGTACTCCAGGACTCATCATGGCTTGGCTGTTTGTTTATCTGTCACTGAGGTGGGGCAAGTCTTATTCCTTCTTGTCCCCAGGGCCCACTCGGGGCTCTGCTCCAAGTGGGCATTGCTACTGATTGAAGATTCTCTGATATTGACTGCAGAGGGGCAAGTGTCAGCTGGAGGCAGAGGGGATCCATGCAAGAGGGGCACCCCTGCACCTTAGATCCATTGGGAAGATGGAGGCTCCATCTTCAGGCAATTGGTGGAAGTTGATGTTAGGCATGGTGGGGATCACCCTTTGGAGGGAGGTACAGTGAAGATGTGGAGATGCTGGCCGAGCCGCCTCCACAGAGCTGCAACCACAGGTGCTGGTCCTGGGCTGTGGTGCCCTTGCAGTCCCCCTAGTCTGGAGCCCAGAGAGTAGGTCCAGAACTTTATCCTCCCCCTAGCTTCTCTGCAAGGAGTATGTTAGAGCCCCAGGAAGCTCTGGAGAGCTGTTTGTCAAACGCCTGTTTGGGGGGCCGAGGGAGCCAGGTGGAAGTAAGCACACACATTCTGTGCTGGCTGGCCTGGGCACTGCCCTGAAGGAGGCCGCTGGATTGGGGAGGGCTGTGTCTGACCTTGGGGATTGACTGAAGCCGGCTTAGGGGCCCAGCTGCACTTGGCACGTGGGTGGCAGGCCCCTTGCACATCTGTGTCCTGTGTGCCTGCTCACAGTGTGGCCTTGTTTGGGAGGCACAAGGGGCCCTGGTACAGCCTGACGCCCAGGCAGGCGCAGCACCTCACCCCATGGGTGACCACTTCCTCAGGGTGCAGAGCAGATAGGCACTAGTGGATGGTGGGGAGAGGAGCAAGATGAGGGAGGCTCGGCAGATAGGAAAGCTGGTTTTAGCAGCAGGACGTCCTCCCCAGTGCGTCAGGTCCAGCGTGATGCTGGCTTTAGTACCTGGCCCGTCTTCCCCATCAACCTTTCCTCTTACATCTTTTATGCTCCCTCTCAGCTAGACCAGTGTCCTGAGAGTCCTAGACATGGCCCTCACATGCTCTGCACACGGTTTGGCTATCCCCTTTCAGAGGTCCCCCCTCCCCGTCCTTTGTCCTGGCATGGTGTGGCAGGAGCCTGTTGGGCTTGGGCACCACCTGAGCTTTTGGAACAAGGGGCTGGAGGGTTACTCCACTCTGCCCCTGTCCCCGGCCTGTGTTTCTGTGTTCTTTGGTCACCCTGTCCACAGTTGTCTGAGAGCAGGCCTGCTGCCCGCCGGACCCATTATATACGTGTTTTGTATTGTGTGTGTGTCATTCAGCAGAGCCCGCAGTGTCTTGTCCAGGGCGGAGGGGTCTATCTTCCTGACTTTCTTATGAGGCTGAGGATAGTACCTGGAAGAGACAGGTGCTGACAGACTCAGGATGAATGTCCTGTTGGGCACAGGGCTCCTGCAGCAGAGATAGAGCTGAGAACACAGTGGATGCTCAGTGGGTGCTGGTGTCCAGAGAGGCAACAGCTGCTGTGCTGTGAATCGAGCTGGATTCTGGGTCCTGGCCCAGGGGTGTTTACACAGCTCTCTTCTTCAGTCCTCCCAATGCCCTGATGAGGAAAGCTGGTCCACGGAGAGCCTTCGTTTGTCCACGAGGGAGTGCAGGAAGGAGAAGGTGAGGTATGGGCTTTACTCTCAGGATCTCACCTTGTTCTCATCTTTCTCTTTGCAGAACGAGGGCACCCGGCTGCAGAAAGATCTCCGGACCTACCTGGCCTCTGTCAAAGGTAAAGGGCAGACCTGTTCTTCATGGGACACAGGGAGTGGCCTCCCCACGTCGCGCTGGGAGGGGAGGCAGGGTCTGTGGGGTAAGGGCAAGGGCTATTGTGGAAGCCCATGTACCTCTTGGGCTTTTGGGGGATGCCCTGTCCTGGGCCCCATGGCCCTGGCTGAAGCATGGCCTTTCTGCCCCACAGCCATGCATGAGGCCTCCAAGAAGCTGAACGAGTGTCTGCAGGAGGTGTATGAGCCCGACTGGCCTGGCAGGGACGAAGCAAACAAGATCGCTGAGGTGAGCTAGGCAGGGGGCTCGGCCCTCCCACAGGACCCTGCTGGCCTCCGCCGCCAGCCCATTTTACAGATGAAGAAATTGAGTTTCTGAGAAGCCACCGAGCCAGGAAGCGATGGGGCGAGAGCTGACCCCCAGGTCCCTGGGAGGCGAGGTGGGTGCTGGGGTGGCCGGTGGCCCTGGTGATAGTCATGTGCTCCTGCCTCTTCCTTCAGAACAATGACCTGCTTTGGATGGATTACCACCAGAAGCTGGTGGACCAGGCCCTGCTGACCATGGACACGTACCTGGGCCAGTTCCCTGACATCAAGGTGAGAGGCTGCCTGTCAAGCTGGCAGCATGTGTTGGGGAGCTGGAGAGAGACAGAAGGATCAGGACTGGGGCAGTCCAGGGCTGGCTCAGGCACTGTGGTGACTGCACTGAAGCCAGGCATCCCCTTTGCTGGGCACTTCATCTCTCCAGGGCTGCTTCTGCTGAGGCCAGCCCGCCAACCCCCAGACCTGGGCCTTTCTGAGCTGGGAGCTTCCGGCTGTGGGAAGTGACCCCATGGTGCACGTACGTGTGTGTGTGCCCTTGTCACTCTAGAGTCTGTAGGACTGAATAAGATGTATTAGGGGGATGTCCAGCTTGGGGGTTTGTGCCCAAAGGTGCCTTGTGATAGACTGTATGTGCTTGGAAGGGAATGTATACATAGTTGTGTGTTGCCCCTTATCTGGTTGTATTTGTGTGATTGTATATGTTCAAAAAGCCAGCTGCCTCTGCTGGTCTGGGGATGTGCTGCAAGTTGTCAGTGTGCCAGGGTCTCCGCCAAGGCCTGGGTGCTTCAGCTATGGATGAAGAGGGGTCTGGAGTTCAGGTGGTGACCTGGACATGGGCCACTGGGAGTCATGTTCCATGCTAGCCCTCTTGGCCACCCAGTGTAGATGCCTCAGGCTCCCAAAAGTGCCTTGTGGGGAGTGTGGAAGGAAGGCTGATGGTGTTGGCCCTGGAGAAGAGAAGGCTGAAGCCCAGGAGGCATCTTCAAGGATCTGAGGGCTGGGCCAGGGAAGAAGCTCGGTCAACATGGTACTGGCCAGTGGGTACTGACTAATAGGTTAATATTGCAAGGAAATGGTTTGATCTTTGTATAAGAAAGGACCTCAGAGGGCACAAATTGCTTTGAAGGCGTGAGCTCTTTGCCACCAGAAATGTTCGAGCAGCCTTGTCTCAAGCATGTGTGAGATGCGGTTGTTGAGCCTGGGGTCTACTGCTTAGGCCGTCTGGCTCCATCCAGGTCCCATGTCCATGACCCAGTTTCTCTGGGCCCAGCTGGGTCAGCATAGCAGCAAGCCTTGTGCCAGACCCTGTTCAGCTACTCCCTCTTCTGTCTGTCCCTAGTCACGCATTGCCAAGCGAGGGCGGAAGCTGGTAGACTATGACAGTGCCCGGCACCATTACGAGTCCCTCCAAACGGCCAAAAAGAAGGATGAAGCCAAAATTGCCAAGGTAAGGGCTGGAGAGGGGCCTGGGCAGAGTGTTCAGAGAGACAAAGCAGGGAGAGTGTGGGTGCCCCGCTACGGGGAGCCTTCCTCTTGCACTGCGCTCATCTGCCCCTTTGCACCCTGGCTCTCACACTCCCCTGGGGGATGGGAATCCTTGACCCTGACCCCGTTATGGATCGGTTTCCACCTGTGACTAGTACCAGGTCCCAGGGCTGGGGTGGAGATGGGGCTGGGCCCTGGGTGGGTGAGTAAAAGGTCCTCGTGGTCCCCTGGGTGAGGGACCACCTACAGCCCTTCTATGGTGCCTGCCCTGACTCCTGGCCCTTCCACTCACTCTGAGGCCACCTCCCAGAATGAGAAAAGGCTTGAGTTTCACTGGCAAGGCCCCACCTGGCCTGCTGTTCTCTGAGTGGAATTCCATCACAGGATCATATGTGACCCTGTCTCCATTGGAAGAAGCCGTATGGTGAGGGTGGAATTGGGTGTGAGGGGGTGGGGGTGCACAGGATTTGGGTTGGCCACACTCCACACTCTCCACATGGCCCCAAGGGCGAATCCTCCTATGCTTGCCCGGC
>NW_006434516.1:128659-154916 GCF_000325575.1 Pteropus alecto
CTTGCTGAGCCCCTCTGCCCCTGCTAATAGTTCTCACATTTTGCTTTGCAGCTGGAGTTCACCCTCTTTTGTGCTCCACTAGGGGCTTTCCTTAATTTTCTCAGCCTGCTGTGGGGGGCTGGCACCCTGGAGAGGCTGCCAGCTTGTCTGCCACCGCGTTCGGGACGTTTGGACTTGGTGTTTAATATCTGTGTCTCTGTTTCTCTCCCGTCTCCCTCCTGTTTCTCCACTCTCCTTTGCCTTACCCTCCCTTCCCCCCAGCCTGTCTCGCTGCTTGAGAAAGCCGCCCCCCAGTGGTGCCAAGGCAAACTGCAAGCTCATCTCGTAGCTCAAACTAACCTGCTCCGAAATCAGGTGACACTGGCTTCTAACCTTGCACGTGCTGGCGCCTTCTGGTCTGCTGTCCTGTCCTTGGTGCTGGGCGTCTGTCTGCCCAACTGCCCTGCACTGCCCTCGGTGGGGAGGGCTTGGCCCTTTTCCTGGATTGGGAGGCAGGGTTGGTTTCAAATGCCTCTGCTGGGAGAGCTCCTGCTTCAGCTGCGACCTGCAGTGATGTGGGAAGGAATAGAGGCTGCAGGCTCTGGTTGACTGGGCCCAGGTCTGTTGCTCAGCACCCAGGTCCCTGGTAGTGCTGAGACTCTCTGAAATCCTACCCTCCAGGAGCCCAGGAAAGCCTTGGAGCCATCCGTCCTCTGTGAGGGCTCCTGCAGGGAGGGACATGATGTCACTAGGGCTTCTGTCTGGACATGTATTGTTCTTCAAGCCTCATAAGAACTGTGAGGTGATCTTGAATTTACTGAGTAGACAAAGCTACAGAGAGGCAGTCTTACTGAGCCTCTTACTGGCTGAGTTGGGGCTCACCTGATTCAAGGCCTGGGCCATTCTTTTAGCTCCCTGGCCTGGGGCTCCATGTGGGTGGTCTTGCCACAGTTGGCCAGACTCATGGGAACCCTTGGGACCCCTCGTGGGCCCCCATAACGCCTCTGGAGGAGATACCAGAGTGCTTTTCAGTATGGCTGGGATGCTGAGACCTGGGATTGGCTCTTTGGGATTTTCACAGAGGACAGTCTGCACCATAGTGGTCCTGGAGGAGGCTATTGGTACAAAATTCCTGAATGATACTACTACCCTGGCAGTACTCTTCTCAGCCTCCTGCTCTCGGAATGGACCCAGTGTGGCCAGGGGCCACTGGGTGTAGTGCCCTGGGAGAGGTGGCCTTGTGGTTTTCTCTCCAGTAAAACTGACGTGACTTCAGCACTCCTTTTATAGTCCTGGGCTGGGGGCAAGCAATAAGCCTGACCTGGGAGGTTGGGTTTCTCTTTGGGAAGCTGCCCCATTTTTTCTGGCCACTCTCTGATTTCTTCATTTTCAACCCACATGTATTGAATATTGTGATGTGGAGACCTCTGGGCTCAGCATAGGCTCATAGTTTAATTTTTTACCTGACCTACCTGATTTCTTTTAGGGCAAAGCTGTGGGCTGATTTTGGAGGGCAGAGTGACCCCAAATCTCCAGAGTCTTGGGGAAATGGTTAAGGGAGTCTTTGAT
This sequence comes from Pteropus alecto, assembly GCF_000325575.1. NCBI lineage: Eukaryota > Metazoa > Chordata > Mammalia > Chiroptera > Pteropodidae > Pteropus > Pteropus alecto. The sequence goes on from NW_006434516.1 coordinate 130,208, forward strand.
AGGCCAGTGTCTCCTCTGCCACAGGAGGTGCGGGAAGAGTGAGGGGCTGGATTGGGCCTTTTCTGCCTATAAAATTCAAGACTTCTGGCTGGAGGGAGAATGGAGCCACTGTCCCAGAGCCAGGGTTTCTGCATAATTTTTCTGAAATGGGTTTGGCAGGAGGCCAGGTGACCATTTTTGTTGTGTGGGAGAAGCCCCTGAGAGTGTGGGGCCAGGGTGAGGCACGTGGCTGCATTTGGGCTCCTGGAATGGGTATGTTTGGGGATCCTGTTGGGAGGGCTCCACACCCCGACCCTTGGGGGGAGCAGCAGGGGAGGCCAGAGCATGTGATCCCATCTTTGGATGCTGGACTATAGATATTTCGCCTTTCAGCCAAATTGGCTTTCCCATTTGGATCCAGTGTTTATTTGAGCATATCCTTCTTCTGCCTCCACCCTGCCTCGTGCCTGGCTGGAAGGGAGGGAGGCTTGAGGCTTCCTGTGGGCAACTGGCTGGCTGTGAGCTGGGCACTTAGGGCCCACGGCTGCCCTCCTGGCTGACTTGACTTTGGGGAGACTGTGATCTCTCGAGCTGACCAGCTCCAGGTGTCCCTTAGGCTAATTTTGAGCTCTTCACACTTACCATAGTCTCCAAAAACCTGCCTGCAGGACCCCGGTGCCCTACTGCATGGTGAGTGGGCCGATTTTGGGTCTGCCGCCCATGTCTGTCTGTCACCATGTAGTAGAGCTACCGGGACTACAAGTCCTTTCCCACAGTGGGTGGCCCTGCCGCCCTTCCTGCCACCCCAGTGCTTCTGAAGGGTCCAGGATATGAGAATACAATCCAAAGGGAATAAAAGACTCAGGTCCTGACCTTTGGGAGCTCTAAAATAGAGCCACCCTTTTCTTTGCATTATTGCTGGGACGTGGGAAAAAGGCCTGGCACACAGTTACGAGATGCTGTGCCACTGTCACGATTGTTTATTGAGGAGTTAGGAGCAGCGTTGTGAAGCTGAATATTTGTGCAGAGGTGGTCTCTGCAGGCACAGGGCTGGGGTGGTCAAGGTGGGCTCCTGGGGAACATGGGACTTGGGTCAGACTCTTGGTAGTAGATGGGAGGTGTGCATGACAGTGAGAGGTGCTCATGGCCAGATGTGGAAGTCACTCATCTTGTGCTCACAAACCGTCATCAGTAGCCTCCAGTCAGGCATAGGGGTGCCCTGAGGTGTAAGGCAGGCATGGCCTAGCCCATAGCCTGGAGGGCCCAGCAGTTATGATCCATCCTGGAGCAGCTGAAGCACGCATGCTTAGAGAGTGATTTCTTTTTCCCCCTTGTTCTACCTTTAATTTTTAAATTAGATCTTTAGAAGTTAGATAAAGAGCTCAAGCTCACCCTAGCAAGTTCCAACAACCTGAAGGTAATTGGAGTCAGAAGAGGTGGTAGCCTCTCTTTCCTCTGGCTCCACCCCAAAGTCACCAGGCTCAGCTCTGGAGATAGGGCTTGTCCTGCCTGGTGCCTGAAGCTGATGGAACAGCTTGGTGGGCTTGGGGAAATCTCGTGCTTTCTGGCAATTTGGCGTTCAGGTCAATTGGCTGCCTTTGCCAGAAGGCCTGAGGATTTGAGGCTGCTGGCGGCAAGTTTTCTCGTGGGTGGGGCCTGCCACGTTCCCGGGCTGTGACTCAGACCCCGAATCCGAGTCACTGTTTCCAGCAGCGCCCTCCAGAATGAGCCAGCAGAGCCCCTTCTGGGGTCTTGTGACTCATCCCCACCCTCTTCTGGCTCTCTGCCTTCAGAGCAGGCCACCTGCTGCTCTATTTCCCTATACGCTGGCTCTTTGATGGGGACTTGGTGCCACCACCTGGTGGATGTAGCAGATGCAGGGAGCAGGTCTTGTCCAGGAGAAGGTGAAGGCCTTGGAAATGGACTCAGGCACCCTGCTCAGCTGCCCAGCTCCCTCCCACCCTGGCCCTGCCCTCCTCCTGACTGGACAGGTGACAGAAGCAGGGGGAGGGTAGAAAGACTCTCCTGGGGAAGTGAATACAGGCTGCTGGCTGAGACTGAGTAGGAGGCAACCTTGAGAAAGGGGGAAAGGAATACTCAGGAGGGGACACTAAGGCCTGGGAATTGGGCAGCGGGCTGACACCTAGCCTGAGAGAGGTTCGTGTGTAAGGGGACAGGGTCCTTCCTCACTTGGCTGGGTCTGGGTCTGCCTCTTCCCCCTTTCTGTGCCCCAGCACCCCAGGCCCTGTGTCTTGTACCTTCTTATTGTGCACCACTGATCCCATCTGCACAAGAGAGAGGGGTCCTCCTTTTTGCCAGGGATGCTCTGCCCTCCTCTTCCTGGAGCAGTCCCTGAGGTCCTGGCTACAGTGCTGTGAGGGGCTGCAAGCGGAGGTCCGCCACGACGTCCACATCGAGTTCCACCTCTATCTTGCCCAGAGTGCACTGGGGGGTACAGGTCATGGGGGCGGGCCTGGCCTGGCCTGGGCTGGCTAGGACACAGGCCCAGCAGAAAGAATGACAAGCCCTGCCCCTCAGGCCGAGGAGGAGCTCATCAAAGCCCAGAAGGTGTTTGAGGAGATGAATGTGGATCTGCAGGAGGAGCTGCCTTCCTTGTGGAACAGGTGAGGCCAGGAGGTGGGAGAAGAGCCTTGGCCTCCTTCAAGCTGCACAGCTGTGTCATGTGTGTCTGCCTGGGGTGCCCTGTGTCCTCTCAGGGTTGTGTCTCATGTGGGTCGAGGCATATCAGCGTGTATGTGGCTCTCTTGGGTTGCCCTGACCTGTGTGTTCATTTCTCCTTCCTTGCCTCCTGTAGCCGTGTAGGTTTCTATGTCAACACGTTTCAGAGCATTGCGGGCTTGGAGGAAAACTTCCACAAGGAGATGAGTAAGGTAGGTTCTGGTGACTCTGTGGGCTTTAGAGTCACTCTGCCCAAGGCCAGGGTCGGAGGCACAGAAGGGGTGGCCTGAGCTCCCTTTTCTCTGTTGAGGTTCTGCACACACTAGTGATCACAGAGTCTCCTCTGACCCTGGAGAGGAGCTGCCTAGACCCAGCTCCCAAAGAGCTCCCCATCCAGAGGGTTCTACCCAGTGGAAGCTGCCGGGTGTGCCGGGTGCGCTGGGGAAGCCGTCAGTGGCGCTTGAAAGTCCAGCCCCACCTCCTTCCTTCTTCCAGTCCTACTTTTCTTGCCTGGACAGAGCCACCTCTTCTCAAACTATAAATGTGTTCTCAGGCAACTTCGGCCCAGAAAACGGTGGTGGCTTCTCAATTTGTAGGCAAATGATAAATGCATTGCTAGTGTTTTGTCAGTTTTTAATGTTCTTTCATGTGTGTTAAGACACTGAAACAGGTCTGCTTTATTTGCCAGAATCTGGTGTAAGAAGGGATGTGATTAGCTTAAATTCCTATGTTGTGTTATTTTCATCTTCATCTAGCTGGCAGTTAAACTGCAAAGCTGAGTTGGAGAAACCTAGTAGTGGCGGCTTCCTCCTTTGGTTCAGTGGGGTTGCCTGACTCTACCCCGTGGGCTAAGAGGAATGAGATGATGGTGGTGGATGCCAGGCTGAGGGCAGGGGGAGGAAAGGCAAGCCTGGGACCTCCACCACCCTGATTTCCTGCTTTTTGGGGTGTCCCTTTCCTTCTTTCTTTTCCTTCTTCCCTTTAGACATTTGAGATAACTTATAAAATTTTTAAAAACAGAGAGAGGTGACTTGGGGAAGAAAACATTTATGTAAAGCAGGAGGGAAATTCCTCTCTGGGCATCTTAGTGGCGAAAAGAGGGAAATATTCTCAGTAATGAGAATCACTATGTGCATAGGATAAACCTCTTCTCTTGCCTGCGCTTTTGGTGAACTCTCTGGCAGTTGTAGTGTGGCCTGAAAACATCTTAGCAAAATGACCTTAACAATTAGAATCAACAGTTAGTTTGCAAAAACAGTTAAAAAAAAAATTTAAGAACAGTACAAGCTCTGTGTATCATCTTAGGAAATCCTACAAGTAGAAAGAAGAGAAAAAATGGTCCCCAGAAACATTAAATGAGCACTGCAGCTCACTTCCTCCGTTTTTCCCACTGATGGGGAAAGAAAGAAGAACTTGTTTTCGGTAGGGGGCAGGGATGCAGGGAAGGGGTTAGAGTAGGGGGAGAAGCAGTGATGTTATTGGGGAGAGTGAGGTTGTTTGGTGGCCCTAGAGGCCCTCCTACCTGCTTGCTGTCCCACCTGCAGCTCAATCAGAACCTCAGCGACGTGCTGGTCAGCCTGGAGAAGCAGCATGGGAGCAACACCTTCACGGTCAAGGCCCAGCCCAGGTGTGTGATGCTCGCCACTCTTCGGGCTGAGGGTGGGTGTGGGGAGGTGTGAACAAAGGGCCGACTCCTGTTGCTCCCTGACTCGTGCAAAGCTAGGACAATGCTTGTTTTTGTGGCCCCAGAGTTTGGCCTTCTTGTCTTGGCCTCCCTGTGCAGGTAAGGGCACCCCCATTCCCCCTGTGTGTCCCTGAAGCCTGCACATTACCTGAGCCTGGACTCCCTTCCTTATCTGTGAGGCAGGAGCAGCCAGGGCACCTGCACAGCTTTGGGAGGAGGGTGGGGAACTAAGTGATTCACAGGCACAGAGCCTTTGGAAAATGAATGGTCCTCTTAGAGCAGGGGGTGGTGCCACCTTTTCCCTGTCCTGCTCCCGGGAAGCCTAAGTCCCAGGATGGTGGCATTCTGCACACCCGAAAAGGTGTCCATGTTCCTGCCCTCAGCCCAGCCCTGGTCGCCTTTTGCCTCACCTCCCAGGAGATTCCTGTTTCCTTAGGGGAAAACGCGAAGGAGGAGGGATGGGTCTTGCCCTCTGGCTATGGCTTATGGGAAACAAGCAAGTCTGAGATTCTCCTTCCTTTCTGGCCATCTCAGCACAGTGTGGGGACCACAGGGAACCTTGCTTTCCGTCTATGAAATGGGGTGATTGTATATGCTTTTTGGGGTGAGGGAGGTATTACTTAGGACTAAGAAGATATTCAGTGATTATTTTTGCCCCTTTTCTCTCCTGAAAATAAAATACATGTGATGCAGAGGGTCCCACAGGGTGCCTGGGGCTGAGGAGCAAGCTGGGTGGGGAGGGTGGTGGCGGTGGGGAGAGTAAAGGCCCAGGGGCAGTTTCCCAGATCACTGCAGGAAGGATTGGCCTCCCTTGAGCTGCTCTGCCTGGTCTGGAAGGTCGGGAGCACCCAGGTTGGGTGAGGAGGGGCAAGTGGTGGCCATCCTGGGTAGTGCAGGCTGCTTAGACTGACATTCTGTAGGAAAGGGGCTGATCTGAGGGGGAAGGGAGGGACGTGGAGGCTTGTGAGCCTCCTTCATTAGGTATCCTGGTTGCCTCCTCTCCCAGGGTCCCATACTGGCCAGCTGACCCCTCTCTTTCCTGGCATTCTGGGCCCCTGGTGCTGCTATGGGCTGGACCATGGGCATTGCAGTGGCCAGTGTGAGCCTCCTGCACCCCTGTGTTAGAGTAGCCTCCTCTTCTGCTTGTTTTGTCAGCACCACCCCAGGGCACCTGACACCATGCTGAGGCCAGTGGGGCCCCTGAGACTGTATGATGGGGGGCCGAGGGGGAAGTTAAGCCCTCATCAAGGCCTCTGGGTGTTAGGGGAGTCTTTTTCCCTTTGTGTAACCCCTTTGTGAGGGGTTGCTGATGAAGGAAGGGGACAGGCCAGCCCGACATCCAGCTTTCCCCCAAAATGAAGGCCTCTGCGTCCCATCCTCACAGAAAGAAAACTAAACTGTTCTCCCGGCTGCGCAGGAAGAAGAACAGGTACCGGCAGTGAGTGCTGCATTGTGGGGCGTCCGAGGCCAGCACGCTGGCCGGTGGCCCCAGTGCATGCGCCTAGCGCCCTTCTCTGAGGGCACCACTAACCCCTAACCTGCCTTCTTGTGTGTGGTGCTGCCCGGCAGGCCGGGCCTGCGCTGTGTCGTGTGTGCTGCAGGACAGGGCAGAGGGCTCGTCGGGCGGGAATGCTGTGCAGACAGCCGGAGCTCAGGTTAGCGCCTTCCTCTCTGCATTGCTGAGCGTCCACTGGCTGCGGCCTGGACCAGGAGCATCAACAGATGGAGAATGGCACCAAAAAGGAGGCCTGAGGAGACTTGGGGAGGGCTGCTGAGGCACGGTGGTGTTTTTAAAATGACATGTGCATGTGTCCTGTACTTAAATTCTTTAAGGAGGCAAATACAACCCATGAAACACAAGTTTAGGAAAGATGAGAAGGTACCAGTAATGTCTCTCTCATGTCTGTCTCATCATCTAGATACTCCCTCCCCCAGGTGACGTGGTTACCAGTTTCTTTTGTGTCCTTCTAGACCTTCCCTGTCCATCACTGTGGCCACTGGCCTCATATGGCTGGCCAGCACTTGGACTGCGGCCGGTGTGACTGAGGAGTTGAATTTTTAACTTTATTTAATTTAAATATAAATGTAAACAGCCACCTACGGCTAATGGCTAGTCTTGGTCAGCACTGTGTGTAAGTACGAATATAAGTATTTATTTTTTGCCCCCTTTGCACCCAAGTGAAGGTTCATGCACATGTTTGCCCTGGTTTTCGGTACTGAACGATATGGCTTAGAGACCTTGCCCTCTCACCCCCAGCAAATCCTCTGTCAGGGCACCGCCTTTACTCACCTACCTGCCCATGGCCTCTGGGTGGCTTCCCGTGTTTTCCCAGAAGGGCCTGTGGGAGCAAAGGTTCAGACATAGTGATGGCATCATGTGGGTGGGAGTGTGTGTGGGTAGCAGGCTGTGCTTGGCATTTTGGTGTGAGTGAGTAGACAGGCAGGGAGGCAGCCAAGAGGCATTGGGGGTCAGGCTGAGATGGGGGCTGCTGTGTGGTGTGAGGAATGAGACTCACGTTGCCTCTAGGACGTTTTGCTTTCTCCTGCTGGGGAGTTCGGACTCTCATACAGGGCTAGCCTGATGCAGGCCTGTGGGGCAGCTGGGCTACCTCTGGTGGTGGCTCCCAGAGTCCTGCTCCCCTCCCCTGGGGACTGCAGGCCTCCAGCTTGGAGTTCCTCCATGTGCTGTCACTGTCTCCAAGCCAGGCCCCTGCTGCCAGAGCATGCAGTCTCATTTCCACCCATTCTCATGTACAAGATCACAGTTTCACACAGGAACATTGCATTTTCACAGTGAATCTTTGTGGATACACTTTGGAAGAAAACATCCTCAGTTTCGCACACTGATCTGCATGCTCATACATATGTACACACATGTTTCCACACATGGAACCAAAAGCATCTGCTCGTGCACATGCCCCATCACACGCATACCTGCGGATTTGCACATCCTATCTCAGAGGCCATGACCTTTCCCCACTGGGCTCCTTCTTGTCTTGCCTCCACAGTGACAACACCCCTGCAAAAGAGAACAAGAGCCCTTCACCTCCACCAGATGGTTCTCCTGCTGCCACCCCTGAGATCAGAGTCAACCATGAGCCTGAACCAGCCAGCGCTGCCACCCCTGGGGCCGCCCTCCCCAAATCCCCATCTCAGGTAGGCACTGTGTCTCTGTGACCGATCCCCTCTCCTCCTTGCTCTTCCTCCTGCTTTGCTGTCATCTACCTATCCCTCCCATTTCTAGTCCTCTATTTCCTTCCTGGGGTTTTGCCCAATGGGGGCTGAGCCTGAACATCGGTCTCCCTCGGGCCCTGCTGGACACAGGCTCTCCTCAATGGCCCTGGGCCCTTTCAGGGACATCTGTGACTGCCTGTTTCCTCCTCAAGTGTCCCCCTGCCCCGCTGCAGTACCCTCTCTTTCTTCTCTCCCTGGCTTTTGGGAGGCTCGACTTCCTCCATCTTCCTTTCCAACTGAGGCGCAGGCTCGGCCCCTAACACCGGAATGTCCAGGTCTGTGGAGGCAACTGCCTTCTCTGTCCTCACCTTCTTCCTCCTGCTTGGAACTGCCACGAAGGACCTTTAGAGGGACAGCATGAGAAAGGGCTCAGTGAGGGGACTGTGTAGTGGCGAAGGGGGACAGGCCTTGGGCTTCTGGTCCGGCCCCTCTGGAGCGTCTGGCCTCCACCCCCACGAGGTTTCTCTGCATTTCTGCAGTGTCTCTGGTTGAGCCTTGTTAGGCTGTCCCCCATGCCCTTTCACTCCTGGCAGCAGCAATTTTGGTTTTAGGCCATCACTCAGCCGATTAGGATAAAGATGTTAAGAATGGTGATGAGAGCCCACATTTGAACAGCACTTACTCTGGGCCAGACGCTGTGCCAGCACTTTTCACGTTTTCATTCATTAAATCCTCACAACTACCTTGTGAGGCAGATGCTTTTTTTAATCACCCCAGAGTGACAAATGAGGAAACCCAGGCTTTGGGGTGGGTGGGGGGTTGTGTGACTTGCCTGAGGTCCCCCCCAAGTGTGCAGGTGTGTGATCTCCTTCCCTAGGCCTCCTCTGGGCCCTGGCTCTGGGCTGGTCTCCACAGGTCACTGCAGAGGTCAAGCTGGAGCTTGTCCGGTGGAATGTGGAGAGGGGCCTAGGTGTGCAGGAGAGTGGGTGCCCGGGCTGTGTCTCAGCTACTGTTTCTCTCTGTCTTCTTACCATGTGGCGAGCCCTCCTACTGCCACTGCCTTATTCTTCCCTCCTCCTTTCTCTTCTCACACCTCTTTCCTCACCTATCCTTCCTCTCCTCTCCTGTTTCTTCGTTCTGTACAGTGTTTCTGGACCTCCTGCCTTGGTCTCCTTTCTGGGGTGGTCATGGTCCTGGTGTGTGTGACTTGGGGAGCAGTGACACTTCTTGCTTCATCTTCCTCAGTGGGGCCATGGCCTGGGGTGTGACTAACCATGGCTTTGTCTCTGTCTCCCCCCAACCTTCCCGCTCTGCTGTGCCTCCCTGTGTGGCCCCTTACCCGTGGCCGACCCACAGCTCCGGAAAGGCCCACCAGTCCCTCCGCCTCCCAAACACACCCCATCCAAGGAAGTCAAGCAGGAGCAGATCCTCAGCCTGTTTGATGACACGTTTGTCCCTGAGATCAGCGTGACCACCCCCTCCCAGGTCAGCCGCGGCCGCCGCGGCCCAGCTCTCCCCCTCTCCTGCTCTCTTGGGGCGTGCATGGCCTTCGCCTCCATTCCATGCCCTGTGCCTCTGCCTTGAAAGCCAGGAATCTGGCCAGAGAGACCGGCCTGGAGCCTCCTTCTCATTCATTTGTCTATCCCTTCATCCATCATCCCTCATCCATCCTTGAGCATGTACTGTGGCCACTCACAGGGACATAGGTTAATGGTCCTATTGGAGATAGACAGCTCAGCAATGGCCTCAAGGTTGCATCGATGCTGTGGCCAAAAGTGTTGGGGAGCATGGAGGACCTGGGCCAGTAAGGGAAGGCTTCCCAGAACAGGTGACGTTTGCCAGGTGGCTGCAAGTAGAGAGCAGCTTGTGCATAGGCCAGGAGGCCTGAGAGATGGGCTCAGAACTTCTAGAGTTCGATGTGCTCATAAATGCCCTAAGAAGGCATGTGATGTCCATTCACAGATGGACAAAAGGAGGGCTGAGCAGGGAAGGTCACTGTGATAGCACTGGAGCAGGCTGTACACTATTAAATCAGCTTGCAGAGGCTGTAGTGTGGTCACTGCTCTAAGTCTGGTTTCCAGGCCTTCCAGTCAGGTCCTTTCCATGCAGGGCCTGGCCTCTTGTGCAGGCGACTAATCCCAGGCTATAGTGGGCCTGTGCTGGCAAGCTGCGTGGAGTCGCCCTGCCTGGAGTGCTGTAGGCCAAGCTCAGAAGTCTGGAGGGGAGGGGAAGGGCTGGAAGGTGTGAGTGGAGGGAGAGGCAGTTGGGAGCTGAGGACAGTGGTTGCTACGAGGGGCCTCAGGACAAGTGGGCTTCTAGCCCCCAGGAGAGGACTTTGGGTTAGAAGTAGGAACTTTCAATACAGGGCACTAGGGGGTGGGGGAGTGGGGCTCTGGCTCAGGAGGCTGGTAGGCGTGGGAGCCCCCATCTGCAGAAGGTTGCTGAGGCTAGTCCGGGGGTGCTCCTGGAGTGGTCAGGAAACGGACGGCGAGACCTCCAGGACAGCGTGCTGCTGGGATGCTCGCAGCTTGAGCATGCCTCTGCCCTGGGTGACCGAGTGCTAGTGAACCCTGGGCAGGGAGTGGTGCCAGCACTTACCTACATGGCCTTGTTCAGTTTCCAACCGCTCTCCAGCATGTAACAGGTGAGGGGCCTGCGGGCCTGACCTACAGGCAGACTGTCTGCCCCGAGCATGTCCATCTCCATGCTCACAGTGCGCTGCCTTTGCTGCCCCCTCTGCCCACTGCAGGGAGCTGGGTCTCTGCCCAGTGGGAGTGGGGAGTGTACACTGTGGGTGCTGCTACCTGGGGCTGGGGTAGGCTGTTCCCTGTCTGTGAAGCTGTTCTGGCATGTCTTTTCTGCTGTGGTGAGTAGCCTGCATCCCTCTACTGAGGTCATCCAGTCCTGTGTGGTGGGGAGGCTAGCCTGCTGGAAGGTGGGGCACGGAGGGTGTGGTCTGCCCTTTGGCGTGGTGACCACGTCTCCTTGGAGTATGAGGGGCAGCTATCTTGGCCTGGTTGACTTCTGAGAAGGGGCAGGCGGTGGGGCTACTTAAGGATGAGAGATACTGCCAGCCAGCTGGTGGGAGAGCACCTAGAGGCTGTACACCTCGGGTGCCCTGAGTTTGCATTCCCTTAGAGGTGGCAGGGTTATGGGGACAGAGCAGTGAGTTTTCTTTCCCAGGCTCATCCGACAGGGCTTGACCTAAAAGGAAAGTCAGTGGCTGGGGTGAGCCTGGGGTGTGGGCTCAGGGACCAGGGCCCCCTATCCAGGAAATGAGTCCATGTGGACTGGGCTCTCTGAGCTCTGTGGCTTGGCCCCGCATGGATGCCTCATCCTTTAAGCTGTGTAACGGCTGGCACCAAGTGTTCTCAGAACTAAGGGTCTTCTACGGCCATGCTACCCTGAACATGCCCAATCTCATCTGATCTCGGAAGCTAAGCAGGGTCAGGCCTGGTTAGTACTTGTATGGGAGACCACCTTGGAATACCAGGTGCTGTAGGTATAAAAAAAAAAGAACTGAGGGTCTTAGGTTTCCCGACAGGCTGCATCTCAGCTGTACAAGCCCCTCTGGGGCGCTCCTCTGCCTTCTTCCAGGTCTCTGGTCCTTAATGGAGGGTCTTGGGGGGATGAAGGCTTGAGGGCCCATCAAGAGCAGGTAGAGCTGGGCTGGCCTGGGCTCCTGGGGGCCGCGGTCCTCCCAGTCTTACATGAGGGTGGGAAAGGAGAACTCAAGGCTGAGTCAGTAGCCAGCTCCCTTTCCTCTCCTCTCAGACCTGGGCAAAGTCCTCCCTGGCCCCAAAGGGGGAATCCCACAAACCATGTGGAGGCCACAGCTGAGCAAGCCCCTCCTGGGAGGGCAGCATGTCCTCTGGGCGCTGGTGCTGATCTGGCTCTCCTCCACAGGCAGCTCTGGGGAAGGCTCCTTTTCTCCTACAATTGTGGGGCCCAGCTTAGGATGGGGCTGGCTCACTCAGCATGAGCGGGGCCACCAGGTCCCAGTCTCCCAAGGTTTTGCCTGTCATAGGCACGTTCCTGAGCTGTACCCAGATCCACTGAATGGGAATTTGGAGGGTGGCTGGGTGGGATCTTTAATTTAAATACAGGTTTCACAGATGTTGGGGATCCCACCTTTACAATTAGGCTCCTGAGCAGTGTGGCTGGCTCAGCCCTGTCCTTGCTCCCTGGAGCTGGCGGAGGGGGTGCGGGGGGTGTCACCACAGGGTGACCTGTCTGTATGGGGCAGCTAGGGGAGGCCAGTGCCTGTCCTAGGGGCCCTCTGGGTCAGACCAAGTGTGGTCTTACTCAGCCTTGTCTGTGGCTTGTGCTGCTTCTGGGAGGTGCGGCGAGGCCTTGGAGTTTGTGGTGCAGGGAGCCAAAAGAGGCTTAGGCACCAGGAGGCCTCTGCCAGCCTGCAGGAAGGAGGCAGATGAGAGAGCCGGGGGCTTGGTGTTGGTCTGACCAGTAGTTGGCCTACTGCTGATGACTGGGGCAGTGCCATGTTTGTGTGCGTGGGAGTGTGAGCTAGGGTGTCTGGCACAGATGGCCCTGCTTTGTGTGTGCGGTGGATGTGTTGCTGATCGTGAGTGCCTGCTGCGTGGGCCTATGTCAAGTGCTTTCTGCCTGTCACTAACTGCCTTCCTCCTCTGTCTCTGCTGCCAAGTTTGAGGCCCCAGGGCCTTTCTCGGAGCAGGCTAGTCTGCTGGACCTGGATTTTGACCCCCTCCCACCTGTGGCAAGCCCTGTGAAGGCGCCCACACCCTCTGGTCAGGTTGGTCTGAGTCCACCACCACCCACGGGCCCACTGGCCTCCGGGCCACTGGGCTCTGGCCTCGTGTCTGCCCACTGGCCATGTAGGCCCAGGTATCCCTGGGCCTTTGGGAGTCCTGGGGTCACCGGGCTCTTACTTACACTCTGGCCTCCGGCTCTTGTCACCTCTTCCGGTCCTGACCATGAGGAAAGGGAGAGCAAACAGAGGCTGGAGAGAGGACCCTTGGGAGGAGGGTCAGCTGAACACTTAACTGGCAATGTACAGTCCATCTTAGCACTCTGCCCCGCTCCTGTCAGCAGCCCTGTATTTGGGCCCTCTCTGGCCTGTGGTTGCAGCCTCCTCAGAGCTGTCTAGGACTCAGCCCTCTGGGGACCTCTGAGCCTGACTCTGTTCTGCCCTGTGCCTGCTGGGCTCTAGGGTCCTGGGTGGGCATAGGGTGGGGGTCACTGGGGACTGCTTGCCCGCCCCTGTCTCTAACTTCTGTGCTAACTCTGTCCTTCTCCCTCTGCTATGCTCAGCCAATCCCATGGGACCTCTGGGAGGTAAGCTGTGTTTTCTCTGTGCCTGCCCCCAGGGGTGCTGGGACCACCCTCCTAGTCCTAACCTAAACTGTTCACAGGTGTACGCACAGCTGTGCTCTCCTGCATAGGGGGCTGACTGCAGCTGCCTTTCTCCAGTGGTTCTACTGCTTTCTGTCTGTAGAGGCATCGTGCCCATAGCCAGGCCCTGTAGGAAAAGGGCTCCTTAGTTTAGCCTGAGAAGGTAGTCCTCTGTGGTGTGGTCCAGTCGTCAGGGCCTGTGAGTGGCCTTAGACAGTGATCAGCTGGTCACCCAGGATGGACATGGTGTTCTCAGGCTGTGCTGAGGTCTACAGGCAGGAGGGCCTGGGGTGGAGGGTCCTTACCCTTGAGGAGCTTTCTGTTTGTGGGGGCCCCACAAGGCAGTGGCATCAGGGGGCTGCTGGGACAGAGGAGGAAGAGAGGGAAAGCAAGCTGAGGCCAGGTGCCCTTATATGAGCAGGACCTCCTGGGAAGGTGTCTTCATAACCTAGTGTCTGGGGTGTGTAGGCTCAGGGAGGGCATGGGACTTGCCCAGTAACTGGGGACAGCTCCTGCAGGAGCAGGGGGCTGATGTGAAGGTGCTGGCAGCTACAGAATCGTGTTTCGCTCTGGGAAAGGCCCGTTTGTGCGAGCGGGCAGAGTCGTTTTGACAAGCAGATTTCAGTGGGTGCTGAGCTATGTGCCGCACGTTCACACTACCCTTTTGGCAGTGGCAGGAGCAAGGAGATGGGAGTAGGTGTCCCTTCAGGAGTCTGAGTCTGTTTCTTGCTGGGCTCTGGTCAGACTACCTGCCGCAGGCACTACCCTCTGCTCTGCCAACACTGGTGGCTCATGCCTGTCTTCTGTCTCGTGCCCTTCCCAACACCTTTTTCTTCCTTGCCTCCCGCCCTCCCACTCTGTCTCCCTGGTGGCCGTCACCAGCCCACAGAGAGTCCAGCTGGCAGCTTGCCTTCCAGGGAGCCCAGTGCTACCGAGGGCACCTTTGCCGTGGCCTGGCCCAGCCAGACAGCCGAGCCAGGTCCTGCCCAAGTAAGTGCCAGCCAACCTGTCCCTGGTGTCTGCGGGTGTAGCATGGAGGGAGGACCAAGAGGAGATAACACAAGATGGACAAGGCCACTGTGGGCCTGAGGGCCAGGCCAGGGCCATGTGCCAGGAGGCCCCAAGATAGGACATGTCACTTGTGCTATGGGCAGCTGCGGTCAGATCAGCTCTTCTCCCCTCAGCACCCTGAACCCAGCCTCCCAGCTTAGGCTTCCCACAGTGGGAGGGAGGAAAACTTAGAGCACCCGCTGGTTTGTAGTAGGAACTTTCCAGAACTTTTTCATTTAATCTTCACCCTACACTAGGCATCTCCTCCTTTTACAGATGAGGAAATCGGGGCTAGGAAAGTTGAGGGGTTGCTCCCAGAGCTCGGAAGTGGCTGAGTCTGAGTGCTGGCCCAAGTCAGCCTGATTGCAGCCAGGTTGTGTCAACTTTGCCTTGCCTGGGCCCCCACCATGGTTCCCATCCTGTGCTTCGTTCTTTTCTGGGAACAACCTGTGAGGTGCAGGCTGGCCAGGCAGGTTCGAGGGAGCTGAAGCTGGGCCAGCTCTTTGGGCTTAGGGGTGGGGCCTGTGAGGGAGAGTCAGGAGTGGTACCCAGGGGCCTTTGCTGGGTTTTTGCTGCATGTCTCTCGGCAACCTCTTCGTGCCTGCTAGCACCTTCTCCAGCTCTTCCTCATGCCCAGGACCCCACCCTTCCTTCGGGAGCTCGCCATACTGTGCAGAGAGACTGGCCAACTCTGGATGCCACTTGGGTGCTTGTCCTGGTGGCGGTGCCCCGTCCTGTGTCTGACCCCATGCCGGCATTTATGTTGCAGCCAACAGAGGCCTCAGAGGTGGCGGGTGGGACCCAACCTGCGGCTGGAGCCCAGGAGCCTGGGGAGACGGCAGCAAGTGAAGCAGCCTCCGTAAGACACAGGGACCAGGGCCCTGTCTTTCTTTCCTGCTGTCTGTTTGTCCATCTGTATGCCCACCCACCTGTGGCTCCCAGCCCTGTATCTTGCCTGTTCTCCTTGCTCTGTCCAGGTCATAGTTCCTGTCCAGGAGACTGGAGGCAGGCTGGGCTGTCATCAGGCTCAGACATCCCTTTTCCCTGCCTGTTGCCCTGGCTCTTCCGGGACCACCTCCTGCTCATGCTGACCTGTGCTCCCTCCCTAGAGCTCTCTGCCTGCTGTTGTGGTGGAGACCTTCCCAGCAGCTGTGAATGGCACTGTGGAGGGAGGCAGCGGGGCTGCACGCTCGGATCTGCCCCCGGGGTTCATGTTCAAGGTAAGCCCAGGGTACTGACCCCACAGTCTGATTGCCACTATCTGATAGTGCCCTGGAGGTGGGATACCCCCTTCACAAATCAAGCCCTGGGGGCTATGTGCTTGGCCCAAAGTCGTCCTACCCTTATATCCCCTGCTACAGTCGGTGAGGTGGTGTCAGCCCTGGTCCCACCACTTTAACAAGCTCCTGGTCACCGTGTTGCCTCATCACACCAAAGCTGCTATGAGGCCTGGTGCCTTGTATAGGGTTGCAGCGGAGACCAAGGGCTTTTGAGGGAAGGACGTCGAGCTTTCTCTCAACTTCTGCAGGTGCAGGCCCAGCACGACTACACGGCCACCGACACAGATGAGCTGCAGCTCAAGGCTGGGGACGTGGTGCTGGTGATCCCCTTCCAGAATCCAGAAGAACAGGTGAAGCCTGGGTTTGGGCTGGGGCCTGCTGTCCTTTTCTCTCATCATTCATTGTTCTCCTCCCTTCTGCCCTTCCTCCCTTCCTTCTATCCATTCCCTTTCCTTTTTCTTTGGCCTATCTCCTGTGTTGTCACGTTTCCCCCTCTATTGGTGTCTCCCTGTCTGTATCTCCCCTCTCTCTTCACTTTCTTTTTTTCTCGAACTCTGTCTGCTTCCTTCTTCCTGCTTTCTCCTTTCCTCAGGCTCTATCTGACTTTTCCCCAGCTTTCTGCATCTGTTTTTTCCTCCACTTCTCCCTTCCCTGCCTGGAAGCCTCCCTCCTTCCAGGACAGGATCCTTGCCTGCCCTTCCATGAGCTGTCCCACCCTGGTCACTGCTGCCAAGGCACCCGCTCTATGACTCATGTTGGGCCCCCGTTGTCCCCGCATGCTGCCCCTCCAGGCTGGCCCTTCACCCATTCACACAGGACCCACAGGGACAGTGCGTGGTATCAGCAGGACCCCTGAGCACCCTCGCCATGCCCCCAGCTGTTTCTCACCCCAGATGCCTCCTGGAACCTTCTCTTCCTGCTGTGGCCTCTCCTCGTTAGTTCATCTCTTCAGAGCGGGCCCCCTCGGGGCCTAGGGCTGGCACAGAGTGAGGCAGAACTGTTTCCTAGGTTGAGACAGGCTGCTTCGTGCAGGCAGCTGTGGCCCTTCAGTAGGAATCTCACTGTGGGTATCGAGTGAGTCTTTGTGGGATGTCGGTGGTGGGATTGGGGTGCTCATGTTGATATCCAGGTGACATCCACAGTGCATAGCGGTCCTGGTTAGACTCTGACCCACTTAGTCATCAACAGGTCTATGTGGTTTAGTTGTCAGGGGAGGAGGGCTGGGTTTAGGATGAGGCCAACATGGCTGGGGGTCCTGGGTTGGGACTGAGGCTACCAGGTGGTTACTAAGGCTACACTGGGCTGCGATGTTTGAGTAACAAAGATTTCCTGGGCCTGGAGCTAATTCGGCCAGTTCTCTTAAATCTTCAGGTCTCCCTTGATCTCCCTAGCGGGCCAGTCCTGAGTTGGGTGGGATTTTCTGAACCAGAATCCTAGCCCCTGGCCCACAGTGGGGGTCATCTAGGATGGCTGGAAGTGGCTCAGATAGCACATACGTAGGGCCTGTGACGAGGCATGTAATGATGCAGAATGAAACAACAAAGACCTAGGTGGGTCTCAGGCATAGCCCAGTTGCCAGGATAGCAATGGCCTCACCCAGAGGCCAGGTGTGCGGCTCTTGCAGGCTCAGGGTCAGAGTCTGGGGCCAGGGAGGTTGTCGTGATCCCTGGGAGGGTCAGGATTAGAGCAAAGGTCCAGTTTGAGTTGGAAGGCTTGGTGGGGTGTCCTCAGATCACTCTAGAAGCCTTTAAGTGGCCAGCATGCAGCAGAACTTTCTGGAATTGTAGAAGTCTGGACAGACAGCTGATGTTTTCTTCAGTGATGTGTCTTCTGTGGGCACCAGATAGTGGGCAGTTCCTCAGCTGGCATTGAGGGAATTGTTCAGACATGTATATACCAGTGCAGCAGTCAGCCTGCCTTTCCAGAGTGAAAAGGACTTGCCGAATCACAAAGAGTTAAATCCACCTGCTGAAGGGCAGAAAGATCCTGCAGTGGCTGGGTTTGGGTCTGGGGAGATTAGCAGGGAATGCTGCCTGGAGGAAGCATTTCTTAAGGGGGGTGTGACCCACTAGGAGGAATGAATAGGTAGAGGAGGAGACTTCCTTCTATTGGGTCCCCAGTGAGATGCATACCTCGTAGGATCCAACTACCCCCCTTCTCCATTCCTCTTCGACTTGGGTGCTCTGCTTCCCCTTCAGGATGAAGGCTGGCTCATGGGCGTGAAGGAGAGCGACTGGAACCAGCACAAGGAGTTGGAGAAATGCCGGGGCGTCTTCCCTGAGAACTTCACTGAGCGGGTTCAGTGAGGGCAGAGGCTGGTGCAGCTCTCTGGGCCTGTGAAGAACACCTTTTCCCGAAAAATGTGTGTGGTTTTTTTTTTCTGTTTTTGTTTTTTAACTTTTGGAAAGCAAAGGGAAATCGAGAGGAGAGACCTAAGCCGAGAGGTATTCTCCCAAAGATTAGGTTGTTTTCCAAAGAGCCTGGTTTCGGCAAGTTCGGTGGAATCACCAGTGTTCCTGAAGCTGCTGTGTCCCCTAGTTGAGTTCCTGGCTGCCCTCAGCCCTGCCCCGCATCCTTTGGGTGTCTGCTGCTGCAGCTGCTAGTGAGCCCGGCCGCAGGGCGGGGCCTGGGGGCCGCAGAGCCACCATGCTTGCCTGAAGCTTTGGCTGAGCCACCCGGGCAAGGGTCCTCCTTTCCTGGCAGCTGCTGTGGGTAGGGTCCAGTCTCTCCAGACACCTCGGGACCCAGACAACCATCTGGCCTGGCCCTGCCTCGCAGACCATCTGTGTGCTGTTTGAAAATAAATCTTAGTGTTCAAAACAAAATGAAACAAAAAAAACTGACAAAAGCACTCAGAAAATGTGCGTTTGTTCATTTTTCTCCCTCCATTTCTGTCTGCTGTGCACTGTAACTGTGATTATCTGTGGCTTTTCTACCAAGACTGTCCACCTCTGCAGGCCCTCTGCCCTGGGCAAATTCTGCTGGGCAGGAGGCTTAGTTCTCGGCAGTCCCCCAGCCAGCTGCATGGCCACCACTTCCTTTTGAGTTTGGCTGGACCCAGAGCCAACAGAGAGCTTCAACCCTTGTCCCTTGGTATTTTTAATGTCGGTTGGGATGCAGATGACAGGGACCAGGTGATGACAAGTAAGACAAGGAGCTCGAAGAGCCTGCTCTGTGCCAAGAAGTCTGGTAGATACTGCCCTAAGTGACATGATATACTACGTATGAGAACTGAGGGGTCAAGTGCCAAGACCCCATTTCACAGATGTGGAAACTGAGGTGCAAGGAGGTTCGGCAGCTTGTAGGTGAGTGGTGGAAAGGGTCTGACCTGAGCAGTTGGCCCAGGCACGTGGGGAAGGCCTGAGCCTGGTGATGGAAGGAGCAAGCTCTGCTGCCTAGCTGCTCCCTCTCCTTGCTGCCAGCCTCATTTTTCCAACATTAGGTGTTACGGGGTGAGCACTGTAGGAAGCTCTCTGTGGGAGGTGGGGAGCCGGCCCTACTGGGACAGCACCCAGAGGCAGGGCAGCTGGGTGCAGTGGTTCTGTTCCAGTGGGCCCGAAGCCTGAGCTGGGCTGAGGGTCTGGGAGCTGGGACACTTCCAGGTTGTGTCTTTCCAAGAGAATTCAGCCTGGCAGCTCACAACTTGTCAGTGCTAATGGCCACTCCCGCCCTGTATCCAAGGCCACAGACTGCACAGTGGCCAGCGTGTCTCAGAAGTCCCCATACTGTCTCAGGGGGAACTCTCCCTGGTCTCTGTCTCCTGCCTGCTCCTGAAATCCTCCACATGCCTTGGACATTGTACAGCCCACTGGCTGGCCTCTTTTCCTCATCCTTGGTTGGGTTTAATAACCACAGCAGCCTTGCTTCTCTTGGTTCCACTGGCCTGGAGACCCCCAGCTCTGCCTCTGGGAATTTAGATGTTCACACCCTAACCCCACCCATCCCCAAACATCAGGTTCTATGCAGACAGATGAGCAAACATTGGATTCATTTGTTCAGCAAGTCTTGGCTGGTGTTAATGGTGTCTGAGGTGGGTGGGTGCTCAGCCTGCAGCTCTTGCCTCTGTCTCTTGGATGTCAGCATCTTTAAGCTGGCTACTCAACGATCCCAAGTTTGATGTCTGCACACTGCATAGTACAGATGAGACTTCCACAGCGGGGTGGCAAACTTCCTTCCCAGAAGACCCCCAGCAAATCTTTCTCTCATTGGCCTGAATTGGGTCAGGTTTCCAGTACTGAAGCAGTTGCTGTGACCAGGGGTTGGACTTCTATATTGGCCCAACACTTAGCAAGGCCTAGAGCTGGAGGCTGGGTTGGGCTAGGCGGGGGAGGGTGGACACCTGAACAAAAAACTATGGCTTTTAAGGAGAAGAGGGTATGGATTCTAGAAGCTATAGTGACTATCCCTCAATAGTGGTTTCCAGAAAGGGCCATGAGACTGGGGAATATGACTGGGTGACTATAAGTAGGTCCGTGTGTGACTATGTATTGGGAGTGTAAGTGTGTGTACTCTATCAAGTCTATCTAAGGCTGACCTCAAAGTCAGTGGGTGACCAAGGAACATAAACTATGTGCATCTGTCCCTCCATGTTTCTGGAGGAATATTCATCTGACCTCCCTGCCCCGTTCTGCCTCCGTGTCCCAGAACTCATCTCACCACTGGTTCCAGTATAGACAGTATGTGGTCTTCCTTAGCTATTTGGAGACTTGTGGCAGGGGATGCACCTGTGTCTGTATAAATTCAGTCTCGTGAACATTCACTCACTCACTCACTCGCTCATTTTTCACATAGGCACTGAGATTACAGAGATTAAAATGTGGTTGCTACCCCTAATGCCCTAACAGTTTGGGGAAAAGCAGACAAAAATAGGCAAGAAAGAGCAGCAGCTGTCATGGTGGTGTGTTCAAGGTCTGGAGACAAAAAGGAGCCACCACCCTGGCTTCTCATGGGAAGAGGTGTCTGCTGCCTTTAGAGTTAAGGGGAGTCCACTGGAGCTGACGCAAAGAAGACCCATCTCAAGCAGAGAGAAACAAGTCTTTCCAGGAGGCCCGTAGGGGTTCCAGCTTCTGCTGGGGATCCTGGAGCATAGGGGAGAGGTCAGGGCTGAGGGCCAACTAGGTGGAGATTGAGGCCTGGGAAGAGATGAAGACACCTGGGGAGAGCTGGCAGTGAAGGAGGGAAGAGTGCCCAGGGGGTGGCCTGACTGCCAACATCAAGAGGTGGGAGGAAGAAGAGGTTTTGTGCCCACCTAATATTCACCTGCTCCTCCTCCTTAACTGAACTCCGATTGGGTGGCTCTGGGTGGCTTTATGACACAGTGTTAGTCAATGAGATGAGAGAAGGCATCACTTCCTAAATAAAAAAGTCAAAGCCTTCTTAAAGGAAAGCCCCTTGCCCTCTCCCATGCCTGGAATGAGGGCTGGAGGTGCAGCAGCCATCTTGTGACTCTGAAGCTGCATGTATGAGGACAGCCACTCACTGAGGACAGCAGAGTGGAAAGGTGGAGGAATGTCATTAAAAAATCGTATTCATTCCAACCTAACTGCTGTCTCATGACATCTTTTTGTGTGTGAAACATGTAAGCCCATCATAATTGTGGGGGTTTCTGTTCCTGGTTGCTCTGTGTTCTTATGTTTGTCATCAAGTTCTCTGACTGACTCTTAAAGAATTCTGAGTTGTTTCTCCCCTCCCTTGCTTTCTCCTAGTTCAGGCCTTATCACCTCCCCCTGCACAAATGTGATAGTGTCCTGGTGGGCCTCACGGCCTCTGCGTCCTTTTGCTCTGGTCCATCCCTGGAGTGCACTGTGGCTGTCAAGTGTCTTCTTTAGAGAAGGGCTCCCTCCTTGGAAGTTCATGTCTGACCACGTTACTCCTGCAGTTTATTCCAATGCTAGCCCGAACCCTTTACCCAGACCCTTCGGGATCTGGTCCCTGACCATCTCTCTGGTCCATATTCCTCCACTCCCTGATCTGAGTTTACTGTCCCAGTGATGAAGCTGAGCCACATGCCCTCTTCCCTCTGCCAACTTCCCTCTGCTGTGTCGTGGCCAGGCATTCCGCAGAGGTGCCCCTTCTTGTTGCCTGCTGATGCCCGCTCTCCTTTAGAACCTGGGTGCCCAGTCCCAGCGTTGGTTCCTTCCTCTGACTCACCCTCATCTGTCCATCCATCTGTCAAGCACTTGTCAAGCTGCATGTAGAGGATTGAGCTGCCCACTCTTCTGACCCTTGCCTGTGTGAGCCAGGTCAGAGTCCAGGCTCGGGGTGCTCTAGAATGTTGGGCTTCATCACACTCTGCTCGGTTCCTGCCACGTGGCCACCACTGCTTATTCCAGAGGCCACAGGGCATTGTTTATAAAAAGTAAAATAAATGAGTCATAATCTCATCATCCCAACCTAGTAACTTATTTCACTTTTTGTCCATGTTGGACTGTAGTTTTTAAAAAACTCAAGGGCGACTGGTGTTTCTCCTGGTCGCATTTTATCTGGTTAGATTTGACCCAACAGCTGAGACTTGTCAGCACTCTGTAGGCTAGCCATTCATCCAAGTGAACATTTATCTTTTAAAATAGTGTGCTGTGTGCATGTGTCCTTATATTCGCAAAAGCTGCAGTTGCTCAGTATATTCTGAATTTCCTCTTTGGGAAGCATCATCAGGCCAGTGGCAACGTTGTTTGAGTGCATCCCATGCTGACAGATTATTATCTTCTGTCAAGGAATTCAATTTTTACGTAATAGGAAGAAAACAATTTTTATTTAAAAGTTGCCTGTGGTTGAAAATAGGAGAAAGCAAAAAATATCTCTAACAGAGTCAAATGTCATTTATTGGGAAAAAAGTACCTAAATGGTCATGTTTGGTTCTGAAAGATGATTCCTCTGCCCCCGTCATAGCCTGGATGGGAGAAGCCAGAGGTGAATTGTTCTGCATGATAAAGTCCTTTTACTTCTACCTGTGGGGAACTGGGAGGTGGATGTGAAGACCCCCAGAATATGAAGTATAGAGAGAGAATGAGGAGAGTCTGGAGGGAGAGGGGCCTGAGGAGATGGCAGTCATCCAGGCCAACGGAGAACTACGCCTGCAGCAAACACCAGATGAGTCTGTAGGACACTGAAGACTAATATTCAGTTTAAGTTGTTTCTAATTCTGTGCTGGGCTGAAAAAAATCCCACCTTTAATCCTAAACCTTTAGTGTGTCAATGTCACTTTGAGGAAATCAAGGAGAAGGAGCTGAGTTCTATGTAGAAGCTGACTCAGGGTGGAAGGGAGAGAGGGTTTGTGAGGAGCAGGAGGACGGAGAGAGTAGTGCATGGGGAAAAATGCCACCTTCCAGCCCAGTGCCCAACAAAGGTCTTCGGAGATAATGGGGTAGAAACTAAAATATGTGGGAAGAGACAGTGAGCCATTTTACCTCAGAGCAAAGGAAAGGGAGATTCCAGAAGGTACAAGGGCACAGGGCACTGATAAGTCTGGGTTGTATTCAGGCATCTGGATGCAGGTGTTAGAGTGGTTAAGAGCTGGGCTCTGGCACTAGGGTCATCTAGCTTTTATGGTGCACCATTGCCTTGGGCCTCAGTTTGTTTCCTATCAAATAGTGGTGACATCACAATTCACAGCGTTGCATGAATTAAGAAGTATCACAGAATATTTTTAAAAGGAAAAATTATACCTATGTATATACTTACATATTATACAAATAGAAAAGCAACACATTTTATTTAATTTATGAGGAACCACTAAGATGCTACAGGCAGATTGAATGAGAACTGGATTTACAGAGCTGCATAGTCTCCCCTGGACAAGATTCATGTGCATCGTCTTGAGCAGGAATCATATGCCTCTCTGTCAGCCCCACATTAGCTAATTCAGTCTCTACAGAACTACAAAACAGCCCAGACCCAGACAGTCAAAGACGTGTACCCACAGAATCAGACAGTCTCTGAGGGTCCACTAGGGGAGGCCCAGAATTCCATGCTTTGTTCAGATTTCCTCATTTCCCCGGAATGTTCTTTTCTGTTCCACGATCCCATTCAGGATCCCATGTTACGTTTAGTTGTCTTGTTTCCTGATTTTGATGACCTTGACAGTTTTGAGAGGTATACCTGTAGAATGTTCTTCACTTGGGATTTGTCTGATGATTTTCTCATGATTACACTGGGTGTATGTGTTTTGGGGTTGAAGACCACAGAGGTAAAATACCTTTTTCATTATAGCATATCATCGGTACATACTCTCAATATGACTTTTGCTCTTGGTGTTGACCTTGATCACCTGGCTGAGGTTGTGTTTGTCAAGTTTTTCCATTGTAAAGTGACTCTTCTTTTCATGGTCTTTGGAAGCAAGTCATGATGTACAACCTGCTTAAGGAATGGGCAGTTATGCTTCACCTCCTCGAGGGAGGGTATTAAAGAAGTTATCTGGAGTGCATGGGGATTTGTCTATTCTCCTCTTTTCATTCATTCATTCATTCATCCATTCATTCATTCACTTACTTGTACATTTTTATCAGAATGGTCTCATTGTTATTGATTTTAAACTCTGGGTTATTATCCAAAGCTATTTAATTTTGTTGCTCAAATTGTTCCAGTTTTCATTTGATTCCTGTATCCCTTTGACATAACCCATCATTCTATGTTTTTCTTCTGGCACCTCTTTACCTTCTGGCACTACAGATCCATCTGAATATTTCTTGCCCCAATATTAGAACCAACAATTTCAAAAAGCTCAGAGCATACATTTTTAAGGGTCTTTGATACATGTTGCTAAATTATATGCCAGAAAGTTTGTACAATTTATAATCTACCCAGCAGTGTATGTGTCTATTTCTTATCACATCACAATAGTTTGAAACATATTTTAAAATAATATTTCATCACTTTTAATTTGATTCCTTTAAAAATTAATGACCATTCAATTTTTTAAGTTCACTAGCCATTTGTAATTTGGTAAATTGGTTTCATGTTCTTAATCCTTTTTTTTTTAAATTAAGATTATTGGAGTAACATTGGTTAATACAATTATATAATTTTCAGGTGTACATTATCATTTGACATCTGTATATTCTATTGTGTGTTTACCACCCAAAATCCAGTTTCCTATAGCTACCATATATTTGATCCCCTTTACCCACTTCACCCACCCTTAAACCCTATATTTGACTTCCTTTACCTTGTATACCTCCCCCTCCTCCCCTACCCCGCTAGTAACCACTGGTCTATAGTCCTCTAGTAATCACTAGTTTATATTCCATGTCCATGAGTCTATGTTTGTTTGTCCTGCTCATTTGTTGCATTTAGGTTTATATCCCATATTTAAGTGATATCATGTGATTTTCAACTTTTTCTGCCTGACATTTCGCTTAGCATGATTATCTCGAGGTCCATCCATGTTGTTGCGAATGGCAGAATTTCATTTCTTTTTATGAGTGAGTAATATCCCATTGTATATATATACCACAGCTTCTTTAGCCAATCACCTATCGTAGAACACCTCAATTGC
>NW_006434516.1:155738-162957 GCF_000325575.1 Pteropus alecto
GAAAATTATTTGCCCATATAAATATGGGTTTACTTCTGGACTCTCAATTCTGTTCTACTGGGTCGTGTGTCTGTTTTTCTGCCAATACCATGCCGTTTTGATTACTGTCATTTTGTAGTACAATTTGAAGTCGGGCAGCGTGATGCCTCCAGCCTCATTCTTTTTTCTCAGGATTTAACTTTTTGTTTTGAACTTGAAAACAATAAAATACTTTTCAATGGAGAGATTTTAAGCATGCACAAAGTAAAGAAATTAATATAATAAAAATATCTTATGTAACTATCTCTCAACTTCAATAATTGTTAATATTTTCCATCTTTATTTGAGTTACCCCTTCTCTTACATTTAAAAAAAATCTGGATTTCTTTAAAGAGAATCTCATGCAGCAAGTAATTTTACCTATAAAAACAAGAGCATTTTAAACAAGAGCATCTCTAACAAACAAGAGCATTTTAAAAACACAAACACCACACATTATGACCACACACTCAATACCCATTTGGACTTGCTGCCTGATGGGTCCTGGGTTCTTCAGTCAACAAAATGTACAGGTGTCTGTCTCTCATTGAAGGAAACCGTGGCTGGCCCATGTGGCCTGTTCCTGGCAAGGTAGGCCAGATTTATTCAGCTCAGGCCTCAGTGGGGAATGCCCATATGTGTGGGTGAGGGCTATTAATTAAGCATGTACCTTATCTGTCCCAAGATTCCAGGTGCCCTAAACCAGTGAAGCCCTGTACTTTTAATTAGACCTATGAATCTTTATATACCTGCCTGGTTCCTGGTGCCAACACCTCTGACTTGCATTGCTTGTGCATGCACAATATATGCCTGGGGCAGAAGTGGGCTTTTTAGTATTGGGGAGCTTTTGGGAGGAAGTTTCAACTCCCTACACAGCCTCCAGAATAAAAAGTGGACCCCACTTTACCAAAAATCGTGTGAAGTGGCAGTTTTAATGAGGCCACAGTTATCAGTCCCCATTTGGACTTGCTGAGTGATGGGGTCCCAGGTATGGGGTTTTGGAACGAGTCACTCCAAGATGTGCCTCTTCGGAATGAGGATTATTCTGAGGTATAGGCAATTGAGACCCCGAAGTCTCACAAGAACCTTTTACCTCTCCCTTAAAGAATTTAAGTTAAGAACTGGACCCATGATAAGATTTGTCACTAGAAATAACATTTTATGACCTGTATATAGGGCAAGGCAAACTTATGATTACTGAACATCTGCTCTTCTTATTGTCCTGAGAATGACCTTCTTCTGCTCTGAAGCTGCAAGATGCATTGCCTCATCCTTGGCTTACAGTAACATATATATCTCATCTTCCCTTTCTGTCTCTGAACCTCTCACCCATTTGGTTATTTTTCTCTTGTTAATCTGTCTCATGTCTATTTGAATATTAGACCAGACAAAAGAATCTTGAGAGTGGAGGAAAGTCTCTTCCTCCCCCACAGTTGGTACTGCGAGCAGGATACCTCACCAACTGGGCACTGCTCACCCCGAAGCTGCTGCAGTAGAAAGATCCTGGGGCCTCTAGCATGAGCCAGCAAAAGTAAGAACTCTTGCCAAGGCAGACTCTCAGATAGCTACCTGCAGAGGTAGGTGGAAGCAGAGTGGTGAGAGTCTTTTCCTTTTCTCAGTTTAAATTTCTAGGAGAAAATATTTGTTACTAGTTTTTTTTTTTTTTGGCTTAATGGCTCTTGATTATTTGGTATGAGTACTCATGGATTTTTCTGTTTTTCTCTGTCTCTCTTTTCACCTTGTTATATGTCCTGAGAGCTTAGCCTTATCACTAGTGACAATATTTTCTCTCTAGCCTCTACCACTTAGAGGGTACACTTGCTCAGGAGTACCTTGTGGGCTGTCTGGCTGTGCCAAGCTCTCAGTTTCCTGTGTCTATCCATTTCCTCCAAGAGACAGTAAACCATGGAGCCTCATTCTTGTTTTCTGCTAATTGGAGGATGCATATGCATCTGGTGGGCAGCCTAGTAGGCTCTGGATTGGAGCTTAGGGAATCCAAACACTTTATTCAGAAAAGTGAGGGTGGAACATGCAATTCCCTGTGTTGTGGAATGGCTGTTTTTAACTCTGGGAGTGAACTTTATCTTGTGAGGGTTGGATCTCTCTGCACTTTCCCTTGGTGACACTTATTGTATCCATAGTTCTTATTGGTTTGAGTTGCTGTTAAGATCCTACTCCTCAAGGCCAGGGGATGGATCCTTTGAACTGGAAAAACTTAAAAATTAAAAAGAAATAAAAAAATGATTAGAGGGCTCTCATATTGTTATAATGACTAGTCACCAAGATTCCCTTAATAAGATGGAAGGACAGAAATTAGAACAAAAATCAAAGTCCACTCATACTCCTTCTAATTTGCCTTCAGACTTCTCAGATATTGTAAAAAATTAGATCATTGGAAGCACAATTGTCCTGCACTAAGAAAAAGAAAAAGAATGGCAAAGTCCTGCCAAAAGACAACTCCAAAATTTTATGTCCTAAGAACTCGGCTTAGTAACTGTCAGGCCGGGAGCTCCAAAATATGGCCAGATAGATATGTGGGCCAAACTCCACTTACGGCCAGCATCCTACCAAACTGCTGCTGGCCCTCAAGGAAATTGTACCTAAAGTTATATTGGTGATTGTGAGGAATGTGTCAATTAGATTAGATTATTTAACAGTGCACTTAAAAGCAAGTCAACAGAATGAAATACCTATTTACAAAAATTAGTAAAGGTGCAACAGAGAGAAAAGAGAAAGGAGAGTCACAGGACTTGTTTCAGCAAGGTGGAAATCTTTAGATGGTTTTAAAAAAATGGGGATAAATAAAATGGGCATCGATGGGGTTAAAACAAAGGTTTTAATACCACACTACTAGAGGCTGCATGGTTCAAAGGTGACCCCCTTATTGATTCCCCGACATTAAAGGGCCCCAAACAAGTCCGCTTTTTTTTACACCGTTTAGAGAAATTTGAATAGCTGGAAAGCAGAGATCACAAAGGGAAACCTGACCAGCGATTACCTGGGACAGTAGTCAGGCTGATTAAATCAAGTTAAAGCTTGATAACAAGGCCAGAGTTCCTCAGCTTGATCTCTTGCTGGGGACCCAAAGCCTTTTTACACAAGAGTGGGTAAAGTGATCAGGGGATAGAAAGAAAAATTTCGGGGACTCTTTGATATGGAAATTTCATGAACTATGGTACGAAAACCCACTGAGGAAACCCTGACTCAGGCTATGATTAGATTTAAAAAATATGAAAATGTAAGGATTGATAAGATTATGAAAATTGAAATGTTTAAATAAGCTTTATGTTAAGAAGTTACGTCAACTTTACCTGAACATTTTATGGGAATGGATATGATGTCCAGCTGAGAACACTTCTCCTACCCAGTATTGTAAAACAAAAACTTGTTAGTAAGTCCTAATGGAAGCTGTAGTTAAGAATGTGAGAGTTGATAGAATTAAGGTAAGAGTTTATAGGTGAATTGGTACATTTTGAACAGGCTATAGGTGAAATGATTGCATCAAATTTACCTGATTGTATTGTGGAAATAAACGTGTGTCTCACTGGGGAACAATCTCCTGCCTAATATTGTAAATCAGAAAGTATATAAATCTTCCCTTCAAGCAATATTAATTAGACATGCTAGAAATAAATTTTAATAGCTTCACTGACAATAGGCTAATGAAAAGTTAAGAAGTAAAAGGTACCTAAAATAAAAGACTGCTGACATAACTCTTACTGCTCCCCTTTATCCTCCTTTATTTGAGTCTACTCTAAAATATTATTGCTTGATCAAGGCCAATCTGAGGGCCATAATTAGAGAATTTCTTAAAACCAGAGTGGATTCTCAAAAGTTTTATAAATGGATCATATCCAGAGTCCAGTGAGAGGGGGAAATAAAATTTTATGTTGTCCCTTCCTAACCAAAGCCAGACAAACTGGTTATTGATCCTTTTTCTCCCAGGGACATATGTTGCCTGTGTCCTAAAGGCTTGGCGTGGCTTTCTGCCTGCCTAGGAAATGCAGGCTGTCAGTTCTTTCTTTGGACTATCAGAGGGAATAACTCTGGAAGGTACTAACTTTTGCACCCTCTCAAGTCCATGGAATTGTTTAGTACTGCCAGAAATATTCAGTTTGTCCCAGCTGAAATCTGACGAGATATAAGGAAGGATTTAATAACTTTTTGAACAGAAATTTGGCAAAATTGGAAGCTGAAAATTCCAAGACTGATAGGAATTTTTTAAGGCTCTCTTCCCTAAGTTAAATAAAACTATATACTCAGAGAGAAAAGCAAATTAGTGGCTGTGTAGTTAGACAGGTAGGTCAAC
Organism: Pteropus alecto; assembly: GCF_000325575.1. NCBI lineage: Eukaryota > Metazoa > Chordata > Mammalia > Chiroptera > Pteropodidae > Pteropus > Pteropus alecto. Next base: position 160,066 of record NW_006434516.1, read on the forward strand.
CTGTGATGTCTCTTAAATTACAACATAATTTAAAGTGGTTTTCCTTATCTTACAAATCTTTGTGAAACCATAAATACAGCTGTAGAAGCAGATCAAAGCTCACCTATTTTCACTATCCCCAATTTCTAAGACTGAAAATAAAAGAAAAAGAAGTTTGCTTTCTTTAAGTACAAATAGAAGCACCTTTGTCCAGAATCTATCCCATAGCTCCCATAAGATTATTTTTTTCCAAAATATTAATAAGAGACAGCCTTAACCATCTGAATGGATAAACATAACTTACTATTTGTCTCATGGCAGTTATTTTATTTTGTTTTGTTTTATTTATTTATTTTACACATTGTGTCTTTAATGAAATAAACAGAGACCTACATTTTTCTGCAAGTAAGTACTAAATTATAGTTAACTCCTTATAGTAATCCATTTTAGAAAAGTCATATTTCCCTTCTCAAGTCTGCCAATATTCAAAATAATTTCCAGGAATTTAGAAAAACATGGTGGAGTGAGAGATGTCCCCAGATCTCTCCCCTTGAAACAACAATAAGCTGAACATCTAAAACTCAACAAAAAACACACAAACTGCACACCAGCAAATCTGAGTGTGAGATCTGTGCATAAGACCTACCACAGGTCAGAACCCTGGATATCAGGTTGTGGACTGGGAAAAATAAAGACGCTGCCTCTTGCAGCCACCAGAGCTCTCTGTAGGAGGAGGCAGAGGGGAGAAGGTGTGGCGTGTACTCTGAACAGCCCTGCCTGGAAGAGCAGGGAGCTCAGCATAGCTGGCAGCAGGGCCCAGTCACCAGGACAGAAAGCAGAGAAGCAGGGACGGCAGAGAAGCAACAGTTGATTTTTACCAGCTACAGTTGCAAAACCAAAGATGAGCTGCAGCCCCCATCTCCCAACCCAGAGGGTCTCTCTCCCCATATCCTTTAAGACAGAACACTGTAGAATCCTAGGGGAATCTGAAAAACCCTACCAAAACTGTTGCTAACATTGACAGGTACTGAGACTGAGGGTAGTGAGCATGATTAAATATCTACAAGAAAATAAAAAGGTATTATTAAAGCTTTATATAAAGCAGGGATCCAAGAGGCTTAGACGCCACCTATTGGAAACGAAAAGAAAAGCGCCTTCTTTGCAACAGGCTAAAGAGAGACCTTTATATTATAAATCTTTTCTGGAAAAACAGCAAAATACACTTCCATTAATGCCGGGGTGGAGAAATAGTCCATTAAACACCATGAACAAACAAAGTGGCAAGTCATCTCAGGAAGAAAGAGAAAAATCTTGAGAAAATAAGCTTATAGACATAGAAACGTGACTTAAATGACAGAAAATTCAGGATGGTACTTCTGAAAAAACTCTGTGAGATCCGAAATGATTTATATAAATGATTTCAGGAATTGAAAAAACAACTAGATGAGCAGAATGAGTTCTTTAGCAAAGAGATTGAAACCCTCAAAAAGAACAGAATAGAACTTCTGGAGATAAATAACACACTGCAAAAGCTGAAAAATGAAATAGCAAGCTTGAGAAATAGAGTCGACCAAATGGAGGAAAGGAATTCACCAGTGAATTCACCAGTGAATACTACCAAACATTCAAAGAAGATTTAATACCTATTCTCTCTCTTCCAAAAAATTAAAGAGGAGGTAATACTTCCTAACTCATTTTATGAGGCCAATATTACTTTGACACCAAAACCTGATAAAGATAACACACAACAAAAGAAAACTACTGACCAATATTTCCATGAACACAGATGCAAAAATCCTAAATAATATACTAGCGAACCGTATACAGCAACATATTAAACAGATTACAAACCATGATTAAGTGAGCTTCATCCCAGGGGCCCAGGGATGTTTCAATATATGCAAATTGATTAATGGGATATACCACATAAACAAATTAAAAAATATGAATCATATGATCATATCAATAGATGCAGAAAAAGCCTTTGACAAGATATGGCATCCATTTATGATCAAAGCACTTCACAAAATCAGTATAGAAGGGAAGTACCTTAACATAATAAAGGCCATCTATGATAAACCCTCAGCCAACATTGCACTGAATGGTGAAAACCTAAAAAACCTTTTCTCTAAGATCAGGAACAAGACAAGGCTGTCCACTATCATCACTGTTATTCAGTATAACACTGGAAGTCCTAGGGAGTGCAATCAGGCAAGAGAAAGATATAAAAGGCATCCAAATAGGAAACGAAGAAATGAAACTGTTATTATTTGCAGATGACATGATTCTCTATATAGAAAACCCTAAAGACTCCACAAGAACACTACTAGAAACGATAAGCAAATACTTTTTAAGAAAAGTCTCTGGATACAATATAATGTTCAAAAACCCATAGTGTTCTTATACTTAATAATGAAGTGTCAGAAAAAGAAGTGAAAAAAATAATTCCTTTTGCGATTGCACCAAAAAGAATAAAATACCTAGGAATAAATCTAATGGAACATGTGAAGGACCTGTATAATGAAAACTACAAGACCCTATTAAATGAAATGAAGAAGATACAAAGAAATGGAAAGAGATTCCATGTTCTTGGATTAGAAGAATCAACATTGTTAAAATGACCATATTACCTAAAGTATTATATAGATTTAATGCAATCCTCATCAAAATCCCATCAGCATTTTTTAAAGAAATAGAACAAAAAATCATCAGATTTATAGGGAAGCATAAAAGAACTTGAATCATCAAAGCCATCTTGAGAAAAAAGAACGAGGCTGGAGGCATCACTCTGCCTGACTTCAAATTATACTACAAAGAGACAATAATCAAAACGGCATGGTACTGGCAGCAAAACAGACACATGGACCAGTGGAACAGAATCGAGAATCCAGAAGTAAACCAATATTAATATGG
>NW_006434516.1:163250-177776 GCF_000325575.1 Pteropus alecto
AAATGGTCTTATTTTTATTTTATATAAATAAATATATAAGTACATATGCACAAAGAACTCATACAACTCAACAATAAAAAAAACCACAATCGAATTTAAAAATGGGCAGAGGACCTGAACAGACACTTCTCTCAAGAAGGCATACAAATGGCCAAAAGACATATGAAAGGATGCTCAATCTCACTAGTTGTTAGGGAAATGCAAATCAAAACTTCAATGAGATACCATCTCACACCTGTTAGAATAGCTATAATCAACAGGACAAGTAATAACAAATGTTGGAGAGGGTGCAGAGAAAAAGGAACTCTCATATACTGCTGGTGGGACTGCAAATTGGTACAGCCACTATGGAAAACAGTATGGAGGTTCCTCAAAAAACTAAGAATTGATCTACCACATGATCCAGCAATCCCTCTACTGGGTATTTACCCCAAAGACTTGAAAACTCATATCTGAAAAGATATTTGCACACTGATGTTCACAGCAGCATTATTCATGGTGGCTAGTACATGAAAGCAAATGAAGTCTCCTATGATAGATGATTGGATAAAGAATAGGTGGTACATATATACAATGGAATATTACTCAGCCATAAGACAGATGAAATACTGCCATTTGAGACAACCTGGATGGACCTTGAGATAATCATGCTAAGCAAAATAAGCCAGACAGAAAAGGTTGAAAACCACATGCTATCACTTATATGTGGGATATAAATCTAAAAGCAACAAATCAACAGGACAAACAGAGACTCATGGACATGGACAATAGAATAGTAGTTACCAGAGGGTTGGTGGAGAGGGAGGAGGAAGGAGGTAGATGGGGTACAAGGGGTCAAACATGTAGTGACATTGAAGAATTAAAAAATAAAATGGTAAAAATACCAAAACCAAAAATAAAAAACAAAATTAAATTAAAAAAAATAGAGAGAATTTAAGAAAGCAATGCCATTTACAATTGCATGAAAAACAATAAAGTACCTAGGAATAACTTTAGTCAAGGGGATAAAAACCTGTACTCGAAAAATTATGTTACTGAAGAAAGAAACTGAAGAAGATACAAATAAATGGAAGCATATACCATGCTCATAGGTAGGATTAATTAACATCATTAAAATGTCCATACTTCCCAAAGAAATATATAGATTTAATGGCATTTTTTCACAGAACTTGAACTAATAATCCTAAAATGTATATGGAACCACAAAAAACCCCAAATAGATATGACAATTTTGAGAAAGAAAAACAAAGTTGGAGGTATCACAATATGTGATATCATCTATACTACAAGGGCTATAGCAATCAAAACAGTATGGTACTGGCCTAAAAACTGACACATAGATCAACAGTATAGCATAGAGAGCCCAGAAAAAAAACCATGCCTATATGGTCAATGAATCTGCAACAGAGGAGGCAAGAATATTCAGCAGGGTAAAGACAATCTTCTTAATAAATGGTGTTGGGAAAACTGGACAGATACCTGCAAAAAAAAAAAAGAAACAGGACCACCTGCTTACACCATATATAAGAATAATCTTAGAATGGATTAAAGATTTAAATGTAAGACCTGACACCTTAAAACTCCTAGGAGAAAGCATAGGCAGTAAACTCTCTCACATTGCTCTTAGTAATATTTTTTTCTGATATATCTCCTCAGGCAAGGAAAACAACAGAAAAAATAAACAAATGAGACTATGTCAAACTAAAAAAGTGTTTAACAGCAACAAAACAAAAAGACAACCTACTGAATGGGAGAAGATATTTGCCAATGATACACCTGATAAGGGGTTAATATCCAAAATTTAGAAAGAACTCACGCAACTCAACACCGAAACCCCCCGAAAAAATTCAATTAAAAAATGGGCAGAGGACCTGAATAAGCATTTCTCCAATGAGGATATACAGATGGGCAATAGACATATGAAAAGATGCTCAACATCACTAATCATTAGAGAAATGTAAATTAAAACCACAATGAGATATTAGCTCACACCTATCAGAATGGCTATTATCAATAAATCAACAAACAAGTGTGGTCAAGAATGTGGAGAAAAGGGAACTCTTGTGCACTGTTGGTGGGATTGAAAATTGGTGCAGCCATTATGGAAAATAGTATGAAGGTTTCTTAAAAAATTAAAAATAGAACTACCTTATGACCCAGCAATTCTACTTCTGGGTATTTATCCCAAGGAATTCAAGACACTAATTCAAAAGATATATTCATCACTACGTTCACTGGCGGTATTTACAACAGCCAAGATATGGAAGAAACTTAAGTGTCCATCGATATACGATTGAATAAGCAAGTTGTGGTACAAATAGAAAATGAAATATTACTCAGTCTTAAAAAAATAAAATCTTACTATTTGCAACAACATGGATTGACCTAAGGAGTATTATGCTATGTGAAATAAGTCAGAGAAAGACAAATACCATATGGTTTTACTTATATGTGGGATCTAATGAACAAAATAAATGAACAAACTAAATGGAAACAGACTCATAGATACAGAGAACCAGCTTGTGATTGCCAGATGGGAGGGATATTGGGGGCTGAGAAAATAGAGAAGAGATTAATAAGTACAAATTGGTAGTTATAAAATAGTCATGGGGATGTAAAGTATAGCATAGGGAATATAGTCAATTACATTGTAATAAATATGTATAGTACCAGGTGGGTACTAGACTAATTGGGGGGAATCACCGTAATTATATAACTGTCTAACTAGTCCCTGTACATCTGAAACTAATATAAAATAATACTGAATGTCAATTATAATTGAAAAAAAAAAAAAACACTGCTATGAATAACTTTATTCAAATAGCGTTTCACACTAGTGTATTTCTCCAGCAGCTACACTTCTAGAAATGACATTGTTGGGTTTGGCCATCTGAGTTCATGGCTCCTGTGGGAGGTGGGGCTTTTGAAAGAGAAACCCCATCTGGGTACTATGTGCCCAGAGACACCACCGGCACCTAGACATGCTTGCAACAGTTTTGGGATTAGGCCTACAAGGGGTGCACAGCCTTAAGAAGATGTTATTTTTCTCTGACAGCCCAAGGCAAGAAGTGCTGGATGGCGAGGGGCTGACCGTGTACAAAGGGCTGGAAGAGTGAGGAGCCTTGGCTGTCCTGGAAAAGTAGCCATTGAGCTCTTCTTAAAGGCAAAAGCAAAGTTATTTTCTCACGTAAAACTGATTTCATCCAGGTATTGGCTAAAATGAAGACTGAGCTAATTGTTGACTCTCACTCATCAAGAACTTGTCTCCTGAAAGACTAGACCAGGCCTTCGACCTGCCTCCTGGTCCCGTAACTGTTACTGTAAGCTCTTGAAATATTTAAAACCATCATTTTACTCAGAAATGATCTCCAGATCAGACTTTTCGTTAAGTTAGGCTGGCATTTTCCCTAAACTAGAAGTAAAGAAAAGGCTTTTTCAGCAAGTGGGCCCATTACTTCAGCACCATCAGTTGCAGTTCTCAGAAATGGCTGAAAGATGGCACTAGAAACAAATGATTCTATCTGGTTTAAAGGCCATGGTGTTTTCAGAACTGCTTCAAAACCCAGATCCTAGCCTTTTCCTAAGCTTCTGAAGCACATAATTCTTAGTAGAACATGATGTTAACGAGGAAGCCAAAAAATGGGAAAGGAAACAGAATAAAAGCAAACTGAAAAACAAAATAATACTGAACAAAAGAATAAAATGATTCCACTAGCATGTCAGAGGGCTGGCTGGCTGCACCATGCAAGAGCAGGCATTAGGGTGGCTTCGTTTCCATGCCCCAAGCTCAGTCCATAAGATCCTTATTCAAGCATCTTGGGAGTAGGGGTAGGTTGTAGTGGCAAACATTTTCATCTGGATCTCTTAACCAAGACCTCAAGTCTTCAGTACTGGAGGCATCTTTATTTGGGCCTTCCCCACACCTTCTGTGGTGCTGCCCAGGAACAAGGCCTTCACCTTCCATTTCTGCATCCCCATTTGTCCAGTCACACTCAGGCTTAGGGCTCCTTTCCATCCTCTTGAGAAGCCTCTGGCCACTCCTGCTATGTCTGTGCTCTGGATCTGTCTGGCCACTCCAGGGTAATTGCTGTCAAGAATCAGAGCTGGGAAGCCCTCCTCTGTCCTAACTTTCAGCACTAGCCATGAAGGTGTCAGTAGTGGAACAGTGCCTCAGTGATGGTCACAGTGTGGATAGCTCATAAATGTCTGTTGAATAAACCCAACGGCAAGTGGGCTCTGGATGGGGCAAGGAATTGCAGAAAGCTGAGTGGAGGACTGTGTATGTGAGTAGAGGTCAGGTCAGCCACCTTTATTCTTGCCTGTCACTGGGGCTTGTGGAGAATTGCATGTACATGAACTTTCTGCGAATTTCTTGACATTAGCTGCCAGGAGCCTTTCTTCAGCTCTCTGTTTCCTTTCTTTCGTTTCTTCCCTTCCTCTCTCATGAGTGAGGTCACATGGCCTTGCAGAAATTGGAAAGACCACGACTGACCGTCCTTCTCCTTCTAAGCAAGTGGGTCATGTTGGGAGGCATCTGTGTAGACCTCCTGGGACCTGTGGCCCTAGGGCTGCCTTTTACAGCTAAGTGGTGGGGTGGGAAATGCCTCCTGGCTTCTGGAGAGATCTGGGTCTAAACAAAGGTCAGGGGTGGTGGAACTGGTTGGAGCCCAGAGTGGAAGTCGCCTCCTCCATCTCGTTAAGACTGGATCTCATCACCTCTTACACTACTGCTGCATGGATTTCCTCTCGCCAATGAGGGATCAGTTCCAGGTTGTTTCTGATTCTGCTTGGTGTTGTGCGAGTGACACCTGATACAGGAAAAAAGTTTGAGGGACACCCAGGTTATGATATTCTGTCTCCCAGCTGCTTTGTGGAAAAGGTGAAGGGCTGGTAATATTGATAAGCTTCAAGTCTTCCCTTTAGATGGGCATGAAAATAGGAGAATAGGAAAAACGGAGAAAGAAGAAGTAAAGCAATAAAGAAAATGCAAACCTTTAGAGTTTTGGTGAGCTTACTCTCCAGAACTTGGCAAAACAGTAAGGAAATAAGATGGAGATGGGCACAAAGTATGGCTTTCAAAGACCAGAACTTCCCTTGGGGCAAAGGAAGGGGCAATAGGCAGAGCTGTCCTGTAAAGCAAGCCTTTCCGTAGTTTCTGCAGATGCTGTAATGTTAACCGAAGGGATAAGAACAGTTAAGGTTCACACACAGCTTGTCCAGCTGGCCAGCCCTGTTCCTACAACAGTGAGGGTGGGTTGGGTGGGGTGGACAGTGGGAAGACTTGTCAAAAATAGGGAAATGATGGAGCTCTTTGTCTTTCTCCAATAAAGTGGATAATGGCCATCTCTTCTTCATCATTTAGTGACAGTTTCTGTGCTGTTTTGTACAAATAGCTCTTTATTTAGAGCTTGCATCAACTCCTTAAGCTAGGTTCCAATGTTATCTGCATTTTACAGATGAGGACACTGAGACTCCAGAAGGTTGTGTAACACGTTGGAGGATCCCACACTGCTGTGAGGTGCTGATTAGAACCCAGGATTTGGCTGCAGAGGCTCCATGTACTATTGCTCTCATTGTGAGTGAGGTGAGATCTTGTTGCTTTTGCTCAAACCTATAGGTCCAAGGGTCCAGAGAAAACCATGATCTTAAATTTTGTGAAAGTAAGTCAGAAAAACCATACCGCCTCCACTCCTGGCTCTAATCACATGCTTCCTTTCACCTCTGTCCTTTCTGCTATCATTTGACCTTTTCCCTTGGCCACAGTCCCACCTTCGAGGAGAAAGGCAACCATTCTGACCTTGCTCAGAAACATACTCTGGTGTGAGAGAGGTTTTGGGGAGAGATGGAGAATAGAATATGGAAACAGTTAGACCAAACTTTGCCCTCTTGGTGGTTTGGGGTAGCTGTGCCTTTCAGGCCAGAGTTAAGCAAGTGGCAAAACTGGAAGCGTGGGACAGCTGCATCCTCTTTCTCTTGGCCTCCATTCTTCCCAAGTGAAAGAGGATGTGGCCGCCTGCACACTGCCAGCTTTGCAGCTAACTGGCTCTGCTCAGAGTCATCCGTGTTGCAGAGGCTCAGGTGGGAAGGTGGTGGGAATATGGAGGGCGGAGACCACAGTAAGGTTGTCCCACTGTTGAAAGGAGTGAAGTGAGAGGGGAAGGGAACACCTCCATGCACCAGGTTTGGAGCCTGCTGGGAGCCACATATTCCCCATCTTGTTTAAACCTAAGAATAATTCTGTGAGTATACTGGAAATGGCAATCCTTGCCTGTGGGACTCACCTCTGTCCAGGGAATATCCCCTGCCTACATCTTTGTTGGCTAAAGCAGTGATAGAGACAGGTGATTGTCGCCTGGTACAAGTGGCTGAGCTGAACAAATTGGATTCATTATCTCAGCTTGAACTTGAACTAAGAAATGGGGATGGAGTTTTCAGGGTGTCTGAGGAAGAGGTCATGACCTCAAAGAGGGTTGTGAAGGTCCTAAGGGCCAGGTGGACATTGGAGTAAGGCAGGAACAGAAACCCAGACTGAGGCCAACTGGTAAAGAGCAGAGAAGAGAACAAACGCCTGAGAAGCTAGAGAGGAGACATAGAGAGATGCACATGTATGTGCAGGTAATTCTCTCCAGGAAAGCACCTGGCCAGCTTGATCCAACCTGGGCTCCCCTCCCAGGCCACACTCCCAGACCAGGCTCTGCCCACCAGCAGGAGGGGCTCCTTGTAGGGGCTTGGAGATACAGCCTACCCCCAGACCTGCTCAGTCAGAAAGCTACCAGAGGGAAGGTGGGGTGGGGGGCGGGAAGGAAGGCAGGGGTAAAGGTGGTTAAACATATGGTGATGGAAGGAAATTTATCTTCAGGTGGTGAATACACAATGCAATATACATATGAAATATTATTGAATTATACACTGAAATCTATATGATTTCATTAACTAGTGTTACCCCAATAATTTTAATAAAAAAAAAGAGCAGAAAAAGAAGAAAAGAAAGCTGTCCATGCCCGTGCCTAGTCCTGGACTGTCTGCTTTTCTAAGAGACTCCCGTTTTGTGGGTAACCCCGTGTCTTTCCTTCTGACGGCCCCTCTCTAATTGAGGAGAGATGGCCTCTGTCTTTGCAACTAGTCCATCCTATTGTCTCCATTCCCAGGTGATGGAGCTGAGGCCCAGGGCCTGGACTGTGGTCACCGGCACCCAGCAGGTGTGCAGGTTCTAGTCGACTAGTTTTTTTCCCTGCAGTGTCATAGGTGATGTGAAGTTCCTGGAGGTTTTGTAAGTGGGTTTTCATGTCAGTGCATTCAGGAGAACATGGGTTAGGGGAGGGAAGGGTCTATAGGAGAGGATGACGGGTTGGCCTTCAGCCTGTGTGTGGTGACTCAGTGTCTACTCTTTCTGCCGGAGTCCCTTTGTGCGAGGCTCCATGCCTCCTGCTGAGTGACTGGCCTCCATTCCTCATCTGACAGGGGCAAATGTGCCTGATATCTTGGATCCCAGTGGCTTCTCTTGGGCAAAGAATTTTGGTTACTTCATCTAGGAATGTGCTGCCTTGGGAACATCTGGTGAAGACATGAAACCGCAGTTTTCATTTAACTCCTTTGACACAGCCCTGTGCTCCTGTGCCAGTCATCGTGAGGAGACGCTGCTGACACTGACTGAGGGAGGCACTGGGTCCCCCAGCTTACAGAGCAGCAGCATCTTATGGATTCTTGGACAGTATCTTCCTATGGCATTCCTCTCCTTTTCCCTTGAGAGCTGGTCAGACAGAAGGGGCCTGTCTGCTGAGCAGAGCAAAATTAGAATGGCAGTGACCATCCCTTTCTCCTTCTTTTCCTGTGAGGAAGGGCTCTTTGCTTCCTCTCTTTCCTAATTCCAGCCAAAGCACCGTGTGTGTGTGTGTGTGTGTGTGTGTGTGTGCGCGCGCGCGCGTGCGTGTGTGTGTGTGTGTGTGTGTAGGAACAAAAAGAACATTCTGCCCCGGTAGGGGGAGATTTCAAGGTGACTTTGGGTCACAAGCCAGATGTCTGTTTCTAATGGCTGGTGCCAAGCAGAGCGTGCCCTGGGAGGTCCTGGCACAGAGGCCTGTAATGTGGCCCACTCTCCTCAGGAGGGCAGCAGGGCAGCTTTCTACCATCATCTCTTGGTCCTGGGAGACCATGAAGGGACCTGGAAGGTTCTGTGTTCCCACCATAAAGTTTCTGGAGGTTAGCTACAAGGAGTCAGAAGGCTGTGCTGGGAGGGAGAGGTCTTTCCCCAAAGGCAGTGGAGGAGTGCACCTTCTAGCAGGGCCAGGGGAGGGGTCGTGGCAGCCCCTCTTTGAGGCTGCTCTGCCTTGGAGCCAGAGAAGGAGAGAGCTCTCCCACAGAGTGCCTCTTTCACAGCAGGAAACCACAGCCAGCCACAGCCACTGAGCAAGAGCCCTATGAGGGGATGGCAGCCCTCCAAGCTGCAAACCTGAAAGGAGGCGAAGAAGAGCACAGGGAATGTTTTCTCTTTTTTTAATTTAAAAAATTTTAAAATTATTTTTAAACAGGGGTAGTGTCTTCCATAGTTCCCCAGGTACTCTGACGACTTCCCTCAGCCTGGCTCTCCACGCTGTGCTGAAGCCTGTCTGTCACAGCTCTGAGATGCGGGCATTAAACTGAGTATCACTGAGCATAACTGTCTCTACCTGTGATCAGACTGACCTGAAATTTCCCTGCTGAAACCAGAGGTGGCTGAAAAATTATCTTAAGGGCCAAAGACACATTTATTTGAAAAGACCAAACTTTCTTCTTTCCTTTCCCTCTCCCCACAGCCAACCCCTCTGTTACTACTGAGGGGATGGGGATTTAGAAAGCAAAATTGCTACCAGTCAGCATAAAAACGAAAAGCTGCAGGTATGTGCATACCTAGTTGAGACTGCTCACTATATATCCACTTTATTTGGGAGTCCTGTAAGGGTGGTGTTTATATGCCTGTGGGCTGGTTACAACCCTGGACTGCAATTAGACAGCCTGGTCATCATGAGGCCAGGGCTGGGGCTTTGGGAGCGAAAGGGGTGCAGAAGTAGATGATAGAGAGTGTCCGGGAAGGAGAGAAGTGGGGGGCCAAGCAAAGTTATCAATAGCCCCTTCTAAGGCTTGCAATTGTAAGGTCTGGATTTCTTTTCAAGGAACAGAGTCAAATCAGGCCACAAATATGGTGACCTGGGCCTGACAGAGCATGTTTGGAGGAATAGCTGGGTGTCCAGAGGTGGCCAGAAAGAGGATATTAATGTGGAAGCCAAGACCCAGGGGAGTGGGTGTAGAGAAGAATCATGCTGTCTTCTGATCCGATCATCCAGGCACAGAGTGAGGACACTGATTCTGGGGAATGGGAAGTTGAGAGTTGGTCCTAGTGCTTTTAAGTAGGAGCACCTGCGTTTGCATCAAAGGACAAATGGTGTGGGGGCAGAGAGAGGGCTTGAGTTGGCCTTCTTGGGGCATGGGGGTGACCCATGTTCCTGCATCCCTGTGAGAGAGGCAGCTGATCTGGGAGCAATGAAGCTGCCTGGGATAGGCGGGGTACCCCACATCTGCTCTGTCTGCCCTCTGCTTCGTGGGCTACGGTGAGTCAAAGCGCTTGAGGACAGGAGTTCTGGCACTGCTCATCCCATATCAGTGGTCTCAGTTTCCTTTAGTCATGACAAGTATCGCTGGCCTTGTGGTATTTTGGGGACAACCTCTCACCGTTCATTCTGGACTCACAATTACAAATTAATAAGATAATCCTTGCTTTCCTATCCGCAGGTCAGCCCAGGGTGTCTGTGCCCAGGGATTCAGCTTCTGGTAGAGCTCCCAGGACACCTGTGAGGATGCCCTGCTTGTTTTCCACAACGTCAACTTCCAAGAGTCAGGGATGCTTCTTAACAACCTGGTATAGATTGACCTCGACTTTATCTAAGCCCTCCCTGAACCTGTTTGTGTTTCGGTAAACTCTCTTATTGATCCTCTTAATTCTCTCTTTGCTGATTTCCTCTGGGCCTTGACTTCATACACCTCTCCCTGGCTGCAGTCTCCAGGCTTTCGGAAGTGTGTCTGCCCCTCGGGCCTTAGCCTAGTAGCAGAGCTCCAAAATAGGCCTTCAGGCCTTCCTGGCGCATCTCACACCCCTCCTTCCACCTGCAGCTCCTAAAAAACCCAGAGGAAGTTCAGTCCTCCTCTTGCCCTTACCCCATTCTCCATTTGTCTTTTAAATGCTTATCCCAAAACAACGAATCTTTGCTGGTGAAATTTCAGGGCTGCCATTGGCTAGTGGTAGAAATAGTTTTGGTCAGGGAGTTCCTTTCGACTCCACTTCTATTGTGTGTACAGAATAGTATATGGCTCTTCATTTTCAATGACAAATAAGCTGAGTGAAATACGTCAGACAGAGAAAGATTAATACCATACGATTTCATTTATATGCAGAATCTAAGGAACAAAAAGAACAAACTAATCAAAAACAGGCTCACAAATATAGAGGGCAACCTGGTGACAGACAGAGGGGAGGAGGATTGGGGGCTGGGAGAATGGGGTGAAAGTTTAAAGAAGTGCAAATTAGTGGTTGATAGATGGTCACGGGGATGCAGAGCACGGCATAGGGAATGCAGTTAACATTAATGTAATGGCTAGGTGGAGAGACAGAGGAGAGAAAGAGCAATTAGGGGAATTGTTTATAAACTATATAAATGTCTAACCAATGTACTGTATACTTGAAACTAATAAAATTAAAAAAAAAAGTATATGGCTCTTTATTTTGGGTTTGGCAGAAACGATGCTCATTCAAGTCATATCCCATTGAGGTAGGGGTGGTGGGCAGTCTGCAGAATCACTGCTGGACCAACTTGGGAAATCTGAAGCTGTCTTTCAGATCTAGCAGGGGTCAGCCAACTGACAACTGGCTACCATTTATGGGGCGGATTTGTAATCTCACATCTGGAGCTTGTTTCATTTTTGTTTTATAAAACTGCAGATACCATCTCATTAGGGTGCTGATCTTTAGTATTTCCTGATTGTGATGGTGAGAAATACCTCACAGAAGCCTTTCGGTAAATACATTTAAAACTCCGGGGATGGTATGGCCCAAAAGTTGGGCATGACTAGGTTGGATCTTTGGAATAGTTAGCTACTGATGTTCTGGGAAAATGGTGAAATAAGCTAACGCAAAACCCCTCTGAATTCCCTTCTAAAATGAAGGTTGTTCACTCATGACGTTTTGTATCAGATTAAAAAAAATAATAATAAGTGTAAAAAAATCCATTTAATCCATTTTCCCTTGCTTATCCAAAATGTTCTATTTATACCTGGCACATAGAAAAAGAGGCCCAGTTATGTGGGGCAGTGGAAAGAAAGGACATGAATCACCTACCTTTGCTCACGTGGTGGATGTTCGTTAGATCAGGGCACAGCTTTCCTGGTCCTGCTCCTCTGGGGTAGTCACTTACCTCTCATTGGTATATTTCCTCCCAAGTGCCATTTGGGAGTGAGGTTTGTAATTACTCGCTTACCTGACTTACGGGAAAAATTAAAAAATAGTTTGTTAAAATGTATTTTAGTGTTATTTTATCTAAGATCTCTATGTATTTGTGGTGGAGGGGTTTTGCGTTAGCTTATTTCACCATTTTCCCAGAACCAGAAATTTCCTGCTTCTATTTTCCTAAGGAGAGAAATGTATAAAATATTCAATAAGGAAATTCTCAATACACGGGCTGACACCTGCATCACCTTTTTTCTTACTCCTTCAAAGTTAAGATAATCCAGATAGAATAATACAAAATCTTCCACAGAGAGGTAGACTGATTCTTAGTCAGGGCTAAGAAGCCCACCTTGACTTTCCCCGTGGTCCCAGATCAGCAGACACAGTCCCATGGGCCTTGTGCTTCTTGTAAGCCTTGGGCAGTCTCTTGAAGGCCCTGGCCCTTACTTCTTGACTGTGAACTCTCTCCAGCAGCCACTTACAGAGCACAGACTGTACTTCACTCTGCACCCCTCCAGGGGGCTACTCTGGAAATTCAGGCATTGCAGGTCTGGGGCGTTATTGGAACAATCTTTGGCAGATGACCTTAGAGTGTCTTGTGGGAATGGTTTTCTAATTTGCACCAAGTCCCTATTTGGGACAGTGCTGAGGCTGTCAATTATTTCTTTATGTGTGATCTTTACTGATTCCTGTGGAGCTTTGCTCCTTCAGATATGCTCTGTAAATCTCTTCTATTCCGTAGCAACAGCAACAAAAACAAACATTTATTGAAGTCCTAATAACTCTTATTAATTATCATTAACATTTATTGGGTGCTTGCTATGGATCAGGCTATTGTGCTAGGCGCTTTTAAAATACAATTTTGTTTGACTTACTTCAACCTATAGGACAGTGCCAGAGTGATTTCCCTTCTACAACTGAGGACCCAACAGGTAGGAAGGTGAAATAATTTGCCAGTTGTCCCAGGGCAAGAATGATAAAGCTGGAACTGCTTGACTCCATGTTCTCTTCCGGCTGTACCGGGTCCCTGAGATTGAGATGTGGGGAAACTTGCAGTTGACATGAGACACTGTCAAGCCAGCTATCCTCACATAACGAGCTAATGGCTATGAGAGAATTACCTGTGGGGCGGAATGGCAGTGGGCTGAGAGTGGTTGGGAGGCTTCACAAAGGTGGTACCATGCTTCCCCTGCTAGCCTGGGATGATTTCTACTCTTTCATGGCTCCATGGCTCTACATCTCTGCCTGCATCTTACGCTTTTGTTTCTGGGTGTGGTCAATGTTCAAATTGGCTTGATGCTGGGGAGGATTATATTCTTCTGCAATTGGCTAGAAGAGTAAACCTCTGATGAGGATCCAAAAGCTGAAAAATGAGCTCTCCAATAGGAATAAAGTGGATACATGACACTTTTAAAATAATTCAATTAAACAGCTTTCTGAGATGTGGAGCCCATGGTTTTACTAATGGCCTGTTTGACACCCACTCTCAGAAGAAGGGCCACCTCTGCCTTGATTCCACAGTTAAGAAAACAATAATTCTCTTTTACTGAAGCCCAGAACAGCTAAAATACTTTTTAATATAATCAGAGATTCATCAGCTTCTAATCAAGGAAAATTAAAGTTTCCCCAGTGTCTTGTACCATTGAATTTTAAATAATTATAAATGAAATGAAATAACTACAGGCTGTTCTTTGTTTCCCACTCAGTTCTCACCATCAGTCGGAAAATATTCATGTAAGAGAAACAGACTGTCCTTAAACCCTGAAAAACACCAAGGAACAGTGTGGCTCAATGCCACTGAATTTGGTATCTTTCAGGAAGGTTGGGTCTTGATGCAGGTGGGAACATTACCCAGTCATTCGATGTTGTTACCACCTGGTGATGTGCTAGGGTGTCCAGCGGGCAAGAGAAGAACATAGCCAGTGACCTCAGCGGGCACAAAAGATACTGTTTTAGGTGCAGTATCAGCTGGAGCACATGTTGGAAAGGACTCTGGTGATCTGGGTTCTGCATACTATTCTGCATCTGGTGGGTGAATCACACAGCTCTGGGGCCTTCTGCTTCCTCATCTTTAAAATGAGAAAGTGAGCATATATTTTTTGTCCAGGAGATATACCCAGTCTGGGATGGTATGGCTCTCTTAATGCTGGCTCAGTCCTTACTATCTAGATGCTTACAGGCTTATTTAGAGACAAGACTCACTCATAAAGCAAGAAAACAGAATAAGATCCTGTATAATCCACTGTTGGATAGGGTGAGGCAGATGGAAGATGTAATCACTTTTCAAATACGCACCTTCAGAAGTATTTCTGAGTGGTAGGAAATGGGGGACAATTATTTTTCTTATTATACATTTTTACATTTTCTTAGGTCATTACATTAATTCTTTCATAATTAAAAAAAAGGTTAAAAAATCTAAAAAAAAAATGCTTCACAAAAATCGAGCTTTGTTGATTTAAAAGTTGTGGTTGTCAAACATTAGTGTGTCTTGGAATTACCTGGAAGTCCTAACAAAACATTCTCAGAGTTTCTGATTCTGTAGATCTGTGTCAGAGCGTAAGAATTTGCATCACTTACAAGTTCTCAGGTAATGCCGATGCTGCTGTTCTGGAGACCATACTTTAGGGGCCACTGACCAAGCATTTCATAAACTCTATATAATAGTTCTGTTAGCTGAGGTTTTTGGAGGTCTAATCCTGCATTTTGGGGTTTCTTTGGCATTTTCTGACTCTTGGAAATATGAAATAATTTCCTTGTGTGTTTTGAAACTTTGGCTTCTCAAAGGATCTCCACTAGAGCTTTGTTGTGGCAATCCTGTGTGGTATGGGTCAAAGGCATATCTCTCCAAAAAGATTTAAACAATTTTCTTGAGTAGATTTTTTATGGAAGAATAACACTACACCAAAAAGTATACACCTTATAAGTATTCAGCTTAATGAATTTTCAAAAAATAAACTCTTGGAGCTTCTGGGTTAGTGAATATGTGGAGATTGGGGTGGGGAGGGGATGGATGTGTGGTGCATCGAGAGAGAATGAAAGCTCTGAGTCCTTTC
>NW_006434516.1:177786-181886 GCF_000325575.1 Pteropus alecto
TGCATCTCGTATCTGGCTATTCCTAAGTTAAATCCTTTTATAATAAAAAAGTAATGTAGTATAAAATTCTTGATGTACTCACCACATAAATTAAGAATAAAACATTATCAGCTTCCTTGAACCTCCTTTTTACTGTCCTCTCTCTCTGCTTCTAAAATGTAAACAATATACTGCCTTCTAATGGAATAGGTTCATTTTACTTGTTTCTGATATTTAGATACATGGAATCGCACACTGTGTACTCTTTAGTGTCTGTTTTTTTTGTCACTCAGTGTTATTTTGTGAGATCATCTATGCTATCGCATGTAGCAACAGTTTCCATTTTCATTGCTGGGTAGCTTTCCATATATAAATAGATCACAATGTGTTTGTCTCCTCTATGAATGATGGACACTTGGTTTTCTTGGTTTTGGCTGCTATAAGCAGTACCGCTATGAACATTCTTATACATATCCTTGTGGCACATGTGATGCTCCTCTTTCAGGCATATCTGTAGGAGCGGCATTGCTGGGTTATAGGATATGTGTATGTTCAGCTTTAGCGGACTCTTGTCAGCTTTCCAAACTGGCTGTGTGACATATAAGAGTTCCATCTGCTCTTGACTCACACTTGGTATTGTCTGTCTCATTTTAGCTGTTTTTATACATGATTAATAGTATTGCGCTGTGTTTTTTCTTGTATTTCCCCAAATACAAATGAGTTTAGTGGTTTTTCATATGTTTACCACCATTTGAATATTCTCTTTTGTGAAGTAATTGTTCAAGTTTTTGATCCATTTTTTGGATGTCTCTCTTTTGCTTATTAACTTGTGGAAGTTCTTTACATATTCTGGATATGAATGGTTTGAGAGATAAATGTATTGCACATATCTTCTACTCTGTGGTTTACCTTTTCTCTTTCTAATAGAAATTCTTTTTTTTTTTTTGATGAAATAAACACACAAACTTTTGTTTTTAAAACCTTGAACTATTATATAAAAACTCTGATAGGAAAAAATACCAAAATCAATACCATGACTGTTCTTAATAAACAGTAGTTTTGGAAATCTTATCTGAAACTTTGAAATAATAGGCTTTTAAAATTTAGTTATAAACCATTTGTTGAAGTTTATAAGGTGTGGAAGGCAGACAACCCATGAATAATCAATTGCCAAGTTCTCTCAATCTATAGCTCTGTGGTGTCTATCACATTCAAATTTATCACCATTTCTACCACCTCAGTTCTGGTTCTTATTTCCACTCTTTATGTTCTTAGTTCTTTATACTACTGCATTTATTTACCTGCCAATTGGTTGCCCATACTCCATTTTCTTCTACTCATCCATGCTATACACTTTTCTAAAACAGAGCTTACAACATATTATTCCCATGGTCAGTTGGAAAGTTTCTATTATTTTTATAGGCTAAAACTAAACCCTTTGTCTTGACATTCAAAGTTCTTTAAAATTGGTTCCAAATTTCTCATGGGCAATATTGAACCAGAGCAATATTTCCTAATGATAGTCTAGAGACTTTGTCCTGCTAGATGCTTCACAGCAAAAAAGGGCCTCCTGACCACCTAAGTTAGAAACTGCTGAATAATATGATAATAAAATAGCTAAAAAATTTTAAAACAGAAATTATTAATTAAAGGTACTCCAATACATTAATTTTCCTTATTATGGTTGTTAGTGCTTTTGTGTTCTGCTTATAAAGTCTCTACCTATCCCAAAGTCATGAAGTTATTCTCTTCTATTATTTCCTAGAAAGGTTATCGTACCTTTCACACTTAGCATCTACAATGCATTTTTGATATGGTGTGAGGTCGGGGTCAAGATTAGGTTTTGCACTGCTGTGTCACTTTGCCATAGATTGGGTGACTGTACATGTGGAGGACTGTTTCTAGACTTTATTTTCCCCCATTAGTCTATTTGTCTATTCTTGTAGCAACACAGTACTGTCTTAAATGCTATGACTTTGTAAAAGGTCTTGAAATCTATTGTGTAGGACCTCCAGTTTTGTTCTTCTTTCTCAAAGGTGTTTTACTTATTTTTGGCTTTTTGCATTTCCATATGCATTTTAGAAACAGCCTATCAATTTCCACAAAAATACTTGCTACCGTTTTGATTAGGACCTTGTTGAATCTATGAATCCATTTGGAGAGAATGTACATGTTTATATTATTGGTCTTCCAATAACATATCCCACTACAGAACATTTGCGCATGGCAAGTCTCCCAGGGCTTCATTAGCTTGGAAACAAATTTTATGTTACTGTTTTATCCTAAGGGGTCTTGAGCCAACTTGGGTTGTCATCATCTTTTTTTTTTGGCCACTTTAAGCCCAAGTTAAGATTTCTTTATAATTGACCTAACTTGATGAGAAGTCTTTTTCTAGTTCATACTTTCTTCTTTAGCTCTCCACCCCATATAAACACCAATCCCTCTAGGTTTTGAAAGCTTATAATCCCTTCCTTATCCCATCCTCCTGACCACTTTGTCACAGCAGCAGTTCATGTCTTTTTTGGCCTCTGGGGAGTTCCATTCCTTCTTTAGGGGCTCTGTCGTGATTTAAAATGGTTCTTATTGTATTTATCCAGCATTTCTTGGTGTTTTATGTTAGGCAGTAGTGTTCTTTGATCAGTTCTCTGATTAAATTTCAGAAAGGGTCTTGTTGCTCTCAAGTAGTCATAATGTATACATAAAGATGAGTCCTTTTCTCAATTCAGAATATTATTTTCCCTCTTCTTCACATAGCAGAACTTTGTCTTTGGTTCTGATCTTAAGGGACTGGGCATTAGGCGGGCACACTTAACAAACTCTTTCAAATCTATCCAAGTCTGAAGTTACTAAGTGTGGAATAGCCTCTTGTGTGAAAGGAACCATGCCATGGGACTCCCTGAAACAAGACTTTATAAGTTTGCCCTCCATCTCCAAGCTACAAACAGTGTCTATCCTTTTCTCTACCTCATTTATTTATATTTACCTCATATAAATAAAACCAAGAATGGTTTTATTTATAGAGGAAATAGGCAGACATGCACATAGCATTTATGAATTAATTTAGCTAATAAGTATAAGAAGCCTCTATTCTATGCCAGATACTATGCTAGTGGTGAATAAGACAACTCCTGTTTTGTATCCCATTGGCTCATACTTCCATAGAAGTTCCCTTGTCCTGGCACTTCCTTGAAATCCTGCCATAGCCTTCATCAATTGTGCCCTGACACCAGGTCCTGGGCTTATTACTATGGGCTCTTTTGCTTTATTTCCGTTGTCTACTCCCAGAGATATCAGCCCTTCTAAGGCCCAGCTGTGGGTGTGACAGTTAGGATCTTCCAGTTTTCCTATGGAGTCAAAGACACGGTGGGGACGTGGGATGATAGCATCCATTCAGCAAACACACGAGCATCTATTCTGTACTTGGTACTGTGTTTGGTTCTGTGATCAAGAGGAGGAGGAAGACTTGGTTGTGGCCCTCAGAGGGCTCATGGTCCACACAGGGGAAGGATATCGAAGAAGGAGAGACATGGCGGGCTGACAGAAACCTTGCAGGGAGTGGCAGGAGGGGACGGTTTTAACTGAGGAAAGGGACCAAGAGGATCTAGGCCTCTGGATGGGGTCTTTAAGTTATGTGGTGTTTGCCAGACAGGTAGAGATGCAAGTGGGAAGGATATTTAGGTGGAGGGAACAATGTGGGCAAAGGTGTCACAATGTGGTTCATTCTGGGAACTGTAAGTAGCTCTTTATAGTTGGAAAGACCTCTGAGTATTAAGGACTGAGATGAGAGACAAGGAAAAAGAGGGACAGGGCCCTGGAGACTTGCTAAGGAGTTCAAACTAGATTACTCAGGAAATGTGGATCCGGAATCCTATGGCTCTTAAAAGTTGATTTGGGATTCTGTCCCAAAGGCATGAGCTGGCTCATCTCAAGGCCTCTATCTTCTCTGCCTGCTGCCAGCATAAGGTCACTCATTTCTTTTCTAATGCCACACTTATTTCCCATCACTTGGCCAAGAGCTATGCCCTGGTAGGGACCACAAACAGTTAGTTATCCCAGGAGAGATGGAGATGAAATGCTGAAATAATGAATCTGCATTCATTCTCCTCACAGCTTCACTCTTT
>NW_006434516.1:181915-182313 GCF_000325575.1 Pteropus alecto
AGGCCCCACCACTGCCTAGCAGGTTTCCAACATTACTCAGAGAGCGAAAATCTGATGAGGATACTTGAACTGCAACTAGCCTTAGTTCTGTCTCCAATGCCAGAATTTCCTTGCTGCTACCTCATACTACTATCTTTTGGAAGCAGGGCCATTGGCAGTTCCTTAGGTGATCAGTGTTGATGTCCAGGGTCAGAGAGGAAGCTTCAGTCCTGGAGTCCCAGTATTTTGGCCTGTCTCGGCCTCTGGACTTGCCCTTGATATTTAGGACTCAGTCAATTTCTCTGATTGAACCTCACCTGGGCTGTTAGCTGCTTGGAAATTCATGAATTTCATGGCCATAAGAGAAGGGGATATCAGTTCTGCTTTCCCAAGGCATCCTTTCTGCCCACATTTCTATT
>NW_006434516.1:182323-218761 GCF_000325575.1 Pteropus alecto
GCAGGAATAATTCCTGCATTATTTGGCAATGTCTGGAAACATTTGTCGTTGTCGATTCTATTAGTATCTAGTGGGTAGAGGCCAGGGAAACTGCTAAATATCCTACAATGGATAAGACAGCCCCACTGTAGCACAGAATTATCCAGTCTAAATTGTTGATAGTGCTGAGGTTGAGACTCCCTGCTCTTTAGCACCTTAGGATACCTTCTTCATTGAGGCTAGTATAAATTTCTTTCAATGGCACTCTGAGTCATTTCTCTCATGCTTGCCATTCCTGGTCCTTGTTATGGCCTGCCAATCTCAGTTCAATTGGAAAACTCTTATGCATCCTTCAAAACCCATCTCAAGTACTACCTTTTCTAGGAAGGCATCCCTGGCCTACCAGAACCCTGACCGTGAGAGTTAGGATCCCCTTCCCTGTCCTACTTCTTCACCTGCATGTATTTTGAATATTGCTGCTTTTTAAGCTGCATGGTAATTTATTTCTATTTCTGTCTCCACATTATCTTTGAGGATAGGGAACTTCAGGTCCAAGTCTTTGGGAAAACAGCCTAGGGAGCTTACCACATTCAGGAGTAAAAGTTAAAAAATAATGAAAATCTTCCTAAATTAGATTATACAAATCCCACTCTAAAGAGGTTCCCATCTTGTGTTTCCAGCTTCTAGTACAGGGTCCAACACAGTAATTACTCAACAAACATTGTAAATTGAATTGATAATGAGAAGAGGGTTTTACAAAAGAGAAATAGTCAACAAATGGAAACATTCCAGGAAAGCAGTGGCAATTTTCGTTACTTCTTAAGGGTCTGGAGTTTAGGTCTTTTGTTTTAGTTTTGTGACATTTCTTGGTCAGAAGAAGAATTGTAACTTTGGAGTGTGTGTGTGTGTGTGTGTGTGTGTGTGTGTATGTGTCTGTGATGGTAAATCATGCTGAGTGGCCCTTCTTGGAAACAAATGACTCACTTCTCTTTATGCCGAGCAGGTGCAGAGAAAGTGTTTGCCCTGAAGAAATGTGCAATCCTAAATATAGATTTGCTTAATGAGGGATGAATCTTGCTAAATAAAGAAGGCTATGTCTTCGATTTCATAATTCCTGAAGGCCTAGCCCTCCCCTACTCAGGGCTCTGTAGGAATCATGGGCTTTTTAGGAGAAGGAGAAGGGTTTTCTGATTAACCATTTCTAAGCCATAGCTGGAGTCAGCTCTGCTTCAATAACCATTTTTGTGGTATGATTTGATTCATAATTCATACCACATGATTGGTAAGTAAGGGAATGACATCGGTATGGGCTCACACCTGTTCTCTCTCAGTATGTTAAAGGTTGAAGCCATGTGAGGTGGAGTGGGGCAAGCTCTCTAACAATGAAAGAGAGAGTCTCAGCAATATAAGAAGACCTTAAGAAAAAAGCCAAAAACCATGCAGAAAGTCTTCATTTATAGTGCAAGTATAAATGGCTGGTTATATGGTTTCAAAAACTGACACTTTCCAAAACGTTAATCTGTCCTGTGAAGCTTTGAGTGGGTCTAGGAGAAGCTGGGAAGACATTTCCCATTGTGTTAAAAAATGATGGACAAAACAGTCTCCTCCCTGGATCAAATTTTTAATTTTGATGTGACTAGTCTTTATGGGAAGCAGATGCTCGCAAGGACACGCTTCACAAAGGAAAAAGCTCAAGCCCCAGGCTTGAGGATGCAAGGGGTCGATTACCTGTGATGCTGGGTGCTCGCTTCAGCTGGGGATTGAACTGTGAGTATTTTTTACTAGGCTGTCATTATTTTTATTAGGGTTCTTGTTACACACACTCCTAGGATTTGAGTAGTCTGTCTGCAGTGAATTCTATTTTTCTCCTAAACTTTGTTTAAAAAAAATTAGCGTGGAGCACATTTTAGCAGAAGTGCTGGTGTCTGCATGACTCTTATGTATGACTCCAGCTTTCCCTTTACACTTCCCTGGAAGGTGGTAGTGCATCTATGTGCTACAGATGAGGTAGAGAGAGTTAGGGAATTCACCCAGGTGGTAAGTGGCACAGGCTTTTGCTACTCCTCAGGCTGGCTCACAGATGGGCTGAGGTGCTGACTTTGGATGAACTTGGCTCAGGTCAATTCCACTCCAAACCAGGCAGTTCGTGCCCTTAACGTGCTCTTGTTTGGAGCAGTGGGGTGTTGGAGCAGGTTCAGACCAGCTCCTGAGAGCTGGTTGTTACCTTTTCAGGACTTTTGCAAAGCAATTGTTAAATTCAGCCAATATTAAAAATTAAATTATATAAACTTCAATTACATAAACTATATTTTAAAAAACAAGTAATAACTCAAAACTCACCCTTTCTAATTATTTTACTACATTTTGTTATGATCTATGCTCTTGAGGTCATTTGTATCCAATGTTACATTGTGGTAGAAATGCTGTAATATGCTACTGTGCTTCTCTCCCCCATTTTGTGTTTGGAGACATTGCATTGGTATCTTGGCGTAAATGACAGTATTAACATCACAGAAATTGCCAAACATACAAATTGGGCTTTCTCTCTCCTTTCTAGAGAGCTAGTTTGTAAAAGATTACCAGCACATTACTGGGTAGAACCATGGGGCATGTTGAGGAGAGGCCAGCACTGAGGGCTTGGCCTTGGCAGATGGTTCCTGAGAGGGACCTTTCAGGGCAGGGAGAGTGTGCCTCTTTCAGTAGCCAAAGTTAAAAAGGAAATGAAAAATATTTTCATGGAAGTCTTTCTGAAGAGGGTGCTATAAGCTCCTGTTTTTCTACACAGGATACCTGTGCCCTATGGAACCCCTTTCTTGATGACCCAGGGACATCATCAGGAACATCCATGAGTGCAGCGAGTGGTGATTCATGGGGGATTTCTGAGGACTAGGAGGGCACAGCTCTATGTAGTCACTGCTCCATCTCCAGTGCTGAGCACAGTGCCTTAATGAATATTCGCTGACAGGAGGAATTGTGCCTAAGGCTATTTTTTGTTCTATTCTTATGCAAAGTGGCTCTATGGCCTTTGATGATGGCCTGGGCTGAAACTATGACAGCTGGGATAAAGGAGAGGGACAAATTTGAGAACAATTTAGAGAGCATAATGGAGAGGACTTAGATGAAGGATTAGTTATGGAAGGTGAAAAAGAGGAAGGTGTGTATTAACTTCATAATTTTAATTGTGAAAATTTCAAACATAGAGTAATGAGAATGGTATAATGAAATCCATCACCTAGACTTAATAATCATTAACATTTTACCATGTTTGTCTCATCTGCTTTATTGAAGAATTTAAATTACAATCACCACAACACTTCAACCCGCAGTAACTAAGCATACATCTCTAAAAATTTTTCTAATATCACCTAACAGCAGTTCATAGTAAAAATTTCCTAATTATCCCCAAAATATATTTTACAGACTGTTTATCAAACCAAGATCCAATCAACGACTACACACTGCCCAGGAATTGGCAAACTTTTTCTGTAAAGTATGAGATAATTACTATTTTAGACTTTGTAGATCAAGAGACAAAATCGAATGAGGATAAAGATTTTTATATTTTACATTTAAAAATCCAGAGGTAGATAGGGGTAAAGGAGGTCAAATATATGGTGACGGAAGATTTCACAATGCAATATATGGATGATGTGCTATTGAATTTTACACTTGAAACATAATTTTATTAAGTATATAATGTCACTCCAATAAATTTAACAACAACAACAACAAATCCAGAAGTCATTCTTAGCCCATGGACCACAGAACACGGGTGGTGGGCTAGTCTTGAATCCCCAAGCTATAATTTACTGGCCATTGTCCTAGAGTTTCCACGAATGAAACTGCCTGCTCTCTTGGCTGTTCTCCTCCCCTGTTGGCTTTCCCCACACCTTAACAGGTTCCCCCAGAAGCATTCCTTAATAATTCACTTGCTCACAAATCTTCATCTCAGTCTGTTTCTGGGAAGCCTGACACAGGAGAGTGTCTGGTGCTGCTGGGTTAGTCAGATGGAAGCTTGATGGAGGGCAGCTGGTGGGCAAGGGGCAAAGTCCACTCCCTCTGAGTACCAGGAAGATACAGGAGCTGGAGCCTGCTCCTCCCTGCAGGTCCCACAGAAAGTGGATAGAATGAGCTGGTATTGCTACTGGAAGAATATGAAGGGTGGCCCATAGCTGGGGTTCAGCCAAAAGACAGGGCACCTCTCACAAGAGGCCCCACACCTCGTAACTAGAGTTGCATTGAACTCCAGGAGAGAACTGCAGCCTCCAGAGGAAGTCATGCAGGAGATATCTGTTTTCCTTCTCCTACTCCAACCCCAGAGGAGCAAACACTGGGAAGGGGAGGATGAGGTCAACATCTTCACTCTGCCCCTGTCCTCCCCAGCTGCAAGGTCCATGAACTTGGCTTATGCTGGAGGCGAGGAGAGTGCTTTGAATTGAAAACGAGACTGAAGTTCTAAAATGAAAAGAACTGACTCTTAAAAGCCAGAATGAAATACTTTTAATTAACTGAAAATGACCACAGAATTACGGAATCCAACTGGGATGTCATTATGGGAGCTGTTTCCTAGCAAGGAGTGGGGGTGAGAATGTCAGTGGGCTCAGCAGGTTACAGTACTGGGGGGTAATTAAAGCTGCTTGTTTATACCCTAATGTCTCTCTAAGGTTCCTCTCTGAGGTTCTTCTCTAAGTTGGTTACAAAGGAGCTGGTAAACTTCTGGCCATAACTTCAGAATTCTCTCATGGAGAACAGGTCAGAGTCTTCAAAAGAGGGTACAACTGGCCTGACAAAGGTCAGATTCCATCAAATGAGAGTTGAGTTTCACCAGGGTTGCTAGATACAATTCAGAATGCCCTTTGAATTTTAGCAAAAAAATAGTACTTTTATTATAAGTATATCCCTTGCAATATTTGGGATATAATTATACTGGAAATTCATTCACCATTTATCTGAAATTCAAAGGTAACTGGGTATCCAGTGCTTGTATTTGATGAAACTAGCAACTCTAAGCTTCATGGACCTCCAGAGCATTTGAAAAGGTCCAATTCGTCCCTCAAGTAACTGGTTAGAGGGATCAGAACATTGCAGACTGTTTATTCCAGGAGGAAATTAAAGTAACAAGTATAAATGTCATTCATTGAGAATTGACCCCGTGCCAGGCACTGGGCTTGGTGTTCAGCTGTGTTCTCACCTCCTCCTAAGAACCCTGAAGGATGGGCAGTCATAACACTATCCCCATTTTACAGATGAGAAAGCCGAGGGTCAGAGACTCAGCAACTCATCTAGGGGTTGAACCAGCTCTGTTTTCAGAGCCTATACTGCCCTTTCCAGTAAGTTGCCCCCATGCCATTAGATTCATGGCTGAACACGCACCAGCTTTGTGCTTCTGCAGGAAGCCCAGTGGGTATGTGAGTTGTGCTTCTGCTGAGAACACTCAGCAGACTGACATCAGGGAAAGCCAAGAGTCCCTGTGCCCTGCAAACCTCAATTCACCACAGCATCATTTAGGACTCCTGTTTGGACCCAGGCAGTGTGGATGGCTCAAGATCCAGGCACATACATTACATATCTACCTTGCAGGGGCTGACAGTGGCCGGGGTGAGGGATGGTGGGTGAGGAGGGGTGTTAGACAAGTAAATAGGATGATTAACACTATAGGAGTGCAGAGGCAGGCCCCTGACCTCGCTGATGTATGTGCCTCTGTGTGTGTGTGTGCACGCGTGTGTACCTGTGTTCCCCTGGGTTTTCTGGAGGCCGAGTCCTTGAACATGAGGATGTCCTCTTCTTCTCCTCTGGGTTGTTGGCTATAGGTAGGCTTATGAGGCCCAGGCTCCCCTAGCACCTGGAATTTAAAAAGTTACAGATTGTGCAAACTGAAGTTGCAATATGGCTGGGCATATGAGATACCTGGTTATTTTCTTACAATCTGTGCCACAGGGGGAGTTGGTGGTTAGTGAAGGATAGCTCCCAGAACCTGGGGATGTGCCTTGCTATTGGCAGCTTTGTAAACCACTTAAGGTAAGTATGCTCAAGTTTCAGAATAACATTGTTAGGGCTTAAGAGACTTGTTAAACCTCACTTCCTTCACCTTAGGCTTCCAGCAATTAGGCAGGAGCTTACTTTGGGCAGGTGAATGCCGTGGCTACTACCTGGGCATGTCTCCCACAGGGAACCTGGACAGACCTGAGAAGTCCCCTCTCTGAACCCTCCCAGCCTGGTGTCCTCTGGTAACCTCTCCCATACTCGTTGAGCTGTGGCATTAAAATGTGACTGGTATAAGCCTCATGTGCCATACTTATCATCTTGCCCAGCCTTACACTCAGTCCTATGTTGCTCTCCACCTGTGGGGACTTGGGAGCTGCTATCTCTAGTTCATGCTGCCACATGAGCCATTTTGAAAGGTTGGGAGACCCAGAGCTCCAGTGGGGCCCCAAAGTAGACTTTACTAATAGATGAAGAAGGGAGAGTAAAATGGCTATTAGTGCAAAACAGCACACAATTTCTCCAAACCTGCCAGTTAGCAGCTGCACTTACATCATTAAAAGTTTTAGAGAAGGATGGAGGGGTATTATGTGGGAAAGGAGATGAATGATGGAAAATTTAGTTAGCACAGGTGTGGGTAGGAGAAAGTAGATGCAGCTGGGAAGACCAACCTTTCCTTGAATGGTCTGAAAAACAATGATTTAGATTGTCTCCAGTAGGAGGATGGGAGTATGGTTTAGGAACTTAGAGGGGTAACAACAAAGGGTGACAATCAACAGCCATCCATCATGCTGGGGCTGCCACAGACCCCACTTCCCTAAGGCACTTTATTAATGATCTGGGAAAGACCAACGGTGCCTTCATTAGAGTCACAAATGATTCTGGACTGGGAAGCCTTGGGAACCACAGTCGGGAGGCCTGACAAATTAATACCCAAATTAGAAGGTTGAAAATATATGGACAGCAAATAAGAGGAACTTGTCTGCACCTATTTAGGAGAAAAAAATTCACCTAGTGGAATCCAATTGTTTAGGAAGTTTGTGTGGTTTTAAAAACTGTCACTAATTTTTTTTTCAAAGATTGATTTTTGCCAAAAATCAATTGAGTGCTTTATTTTTCTCTCCCTTAAGTCAGTGTGTGCAGACACTCAACTCGTCAAATACGATCCTGGAAAGGGGTGCTATTAATAATGACCTGGGTCCCAAGGCTTCACAAAATCATAGTCTGGAACTAATCTATTGTAGATATGAAGGGGCTGTGGAGATTATGGGCCTCAATTCTTTGTCGTACAGGTGAGGCACAGGTTATTCATAAGTCTTGCCTGGTGGTCTGGTGCCTGGCAATATTAGACCAGATTGATTCCACACCCGGTTTCTACCACATCAGCATGCCATTTCTTCCTCTATTCCAAATCACTCCATATCACCTCACTTCCTTCACTGTAAGGAAGGCCATGAAACTGAGCCAGAATCCCTTCTCTGCAAAGCATCCTCTACCCCCTGCCCCAGTTTCTTGCTTACAAGAAACCAGACCTTAGTCCCTTTTCCTTACATTCACTTAAGTCAATTTTCTCAGACATAAATTAGGGACTTGGGGCACTATTCCCCCCTCAGGAATCACAGATAACATATTGACGCAGACCTTGACTTGTTTTTACAGGAACCAAAACACCTCCACCAGATAGAAAACTGCTGACTCTCACTGACCACAGTCATGTAAACCCCAGACTAGCTGGCACCAGAGGACTGATGACCAGAACTCCTAAAATATCGCTTTGAACTCCAGCTCCAACCAGTAAGGAGATGCCTGTAAGCTGATCATGCATTAAAGACCCCAGATCCCAATTTCACCCTTTAATACCAACTACCAGTAGCAGTTGGGGAGTTCAGGTCTTTCAGCATTTCATGACTCATTCTCCTTTCATTGGTACCCATGAAATAAAGCGTTTTTTTTTTTTTTTTTCTCTCACTGTACACTAGTGTCAGGGCAATTGGCTGTCTGTAACGCTGCGTGGACTAACTCTTCATGTTGTAACAGCCATAAGGGAGTTCCTGATGGCACGAAAAGGGGAGTGACACTACTTCTGACACCAACTGTGATTTTTTTTTCTTATACCAATTCTGCAATTCTCTGACTCCAACTGGGTGTCCAACAATTCAAATCAACTCTGACACTAACTCCTGGAGTTAGCACAGACCCCACAGGATAAGGGCTCAGTCCCACAATGCTGTTTCCATTTCAGATACCAAGGGCCACCTATACTTTTGACAGGCTATAAATTTGGGAGTTTTCTCGACTTCATCTTCAGTTTCCATAATTTGCTAGAATGGTTCATAGAACTCGGGAAAACACTTTACTTATATTTCTTGATTTATTATAAAAGATACAACTCAGGAGCAGCTAGGTGGAAGAAACACACAGGGCAAGCTATGAGGAGAGGGCCCGTGTGGAGAAACCCTCTCCGGCATGCCGCCTCCCAGCATTTCCATGTATTCACCAAGCTGGAAGCTCTCCGAACCACATTGTTTAAAAGTTTTTATGAAGGTTTTATTATACAGTAGGGATTGATTAAATCATTGGCCATTGGTGATTGAACTCAATCTCCAGCTCCACTCCCTTCCCTAGAGATTAGAGTGGAGCTCAAAATTCTAACCACTGGTTGGTTATTCTGGCCACCAACTTCATCTGGAAGCTGTCTAGAACCCCTACCACAGGAACAATCTCATTAGCATACAAAAGACAGTAAATGCTCAAGATTTTAGGAGCTCTGTGCCAAGAACTGGGGACAAAGACCAAATATTTATTTTTTATTGTATCACAGGCCATCAAGGTAACTGTGACCTAATAAGGACAACAAAGCAGAGCTATTTGAGGTGTAGTGTGAGCTGAGCTAGTGTCTCAAGAAGGTATGGGAGGGGGTGAGGCTATTCACAGCAAGCAGGGAAAGAAGAGGAAAATGCTTCTTGGAGGAAGTGGCACTTAAGCAGTAGTGATTTGGGAGGGGAAGTACTTAGTCATACAGAAATGGAGGGAGAGCATTTGTGATGGGCAGTGCCTGCCAGCAAGGGAGGAAGGAAGAAAAAACAAGTGGTCTGGAAACAGCAGAGACCCACTTTCTGTGGCCGGCATGCTGGGTCTGGAGAGGGAAAGGGGCTTGGTATTAGAGTGGTCTCTTGGGTCAGACTGTGGTGAGCCTTCCCTATTAGGACTTTGGAATTTAACTGTTTGATGAAGGTAGTGACTTGATAGAGCTGAGCCCTCAGACAGCTTAACTAGGAGCACTGCATGGGGTGGCCTGAGGCTGGCAGAGAGTGGAGGTGCTGTGGGGAGGCTGGAGCAAAAGTCCTCATGAGACCTAGTGAGTAAAATGATTGAAATATGAAGTTCTCAGGATGTCTGCAGCTTACAGTACCTCCTTCTCTGAGAAGTATTTTCTGCTACCCAGAGGTACAGAGCCAAGGTGGGCTGGTGGGGTAGTTTCTGTAGTGATTGAAGTGAGAGGATATGGAGGTCCCCTGGGCACTCATTTCTGCCTTGTACAGCAAAGAGGAGTAGAGATTGAGGGAGGGAGGAGTGGCTGACTAGCAAAGAAATAGAGATCAGAGACCCCTGATACGGGGAAGGAAAAAACCCAAGACAAGCTGCCTGAGGTCCTGAGCACTTCTCAGTTCCAAGGACCAGGTTCTCGGTCACAGAGGCCTTGCTGCCTTCATATCTTGTGAAATGACTGTGTTTTGGATGAAAAGGGGCCACATACTAAACCTGACAAGCTCAGGGGAGGCTCGCATGGTGGGTTTTACAAACTCAGAGATAAAATGTAACCACACAGGATGGTCTGAACATAAAAATTCCTAACTAAAAGCAGGGCATGGTGGGTAGTCATATGGTGTCAATGCCTATAGATTACTTGACAAGGGTCAGTCTCTACAAGTGAGCCTGTCCATTGTCTTTGAGCAGCTAAGATAACATACCTTTGAAAAGTCAGAGTAATCTCCTTTTCCAGACCCCCCAAGGCATAACTATGCACCAGAGCATAAGACCACAGAACCTGTCATTGTTATCTTGTTGTCCACATATGAACTCTATGTGCTGTAAATGCTAGCTATACTGTACCCACCAATGTAAAAGAAGGACACATCTCTCCATTTTGCTTTTATCCAATCCCAGAGATTTTCCAATTTGCTTTCTCCTGCCACCTTAATCTACCACCAATGGATTTCATGTAAGCATTCTTATGTTTCCTTCTTTGATTCTAATAATAGAATCTGTATAAACAATCTGCAAAACTGCCATTCTCTGAATCATTTTCTCAATCTGTTGAGATTTGCTTTCTGGTGATTGTCAATTTGACTCCTGGTGATTGTCAATTTGACTCAAATAAACTCTTATAAGACTTTTCTTAGGTTGAACATTCTTTTGTCGACACTGTCCTTTTTAAGAATTTGTATTGTATATTCATTTTAACAGTGTTTCTCAAAAAGTTTTGGTCTCAGGGCTCCTTTGCACATAAAAAAATTGTTGAGAATCCCAAAGAGAAGTGTTTCTGTAGATTATATTTATGGATTTGCTGAATATACTATTTAAAACCGAGATGTTTAAAGAATTTATTAATAACACTTTGCAAATCTCTTTAATGTTGGACTTCCTAGAAGATGACTGGATTCTTCTCCCTGTTTCTACATTCAATATGCTGTGATGTCACATTTATATAGCTTCTGGAAAACGCCACTCTGTACTCATGAGAGAATGAGAGTGGGAAGGCAAAAAATGTTTCCAAAAGTGGATCATACTTTTCGAAACATGGGCGTAATTTTTTCTGACAATGGTTATGTGACTAACCAAAGGGATTTAACTAAGACAGTGATTGATCTGTCAGCCTCAGGAATATAGCTTTGATTTGCTATCAGTTTCCAATTAAATTCTTTATGAATAAATGAATAATCCTTTAGATTAGAAATGTAGTTGTCACCCTAAACATTTTCTATTGATTTCTGATGTGTAGTAGATGGTAGTCACAAAAGCAATCTTAACATAGACACACACAATCAGAAGAGAAACTGATGGAATGGTCAAGGTGGCCATGAGTGCAAATCTAATGCCTTCTTTTAAAATATTTTTTACTAAAGAATGTGGAAGTGACGTCAGAAACACGACGAAGTGAGAGACATCCCCAGATCTCTCCCATTAAAACAACAATAAGCCGAACATCTAAAACTCAACAAAAAACACTCAAACTGCACACCAGCACGTCTGAGTGTGGGATCTGAGCATAAAAACCACCAAAGGTCAGAACTCTGGGTGTTGGGTAGTGGACTGGAAGAAACAAAGAGGCTGTCTCTCAAAGCTGGAGCTCCCTGTAGGAGGAGGGAGAGAAGAGAAGGTGCGGTGACTTCCCTATACAGCCCTGCCTAGAAGTGCTGTGAGCTCCATGCATCAGGGCAGAAGGCAGAGAAACAACAGTTGATTTTTACAAGTTGCAGTTACAAAACCAAGGCTGAGCCGCAGCCCCCAGCCCCCAACTCAGAGAGTCCCTCCTCCCATACACTCCGAGATGGAACACCATGGAGCCCGAGGGGAATCTGAGCAAATGCTACTGAAACTGTTGCTAACACTGACAGGAACTGAAACTGAGAGTAGCGAGTGTGATCACATATCTACAAGAAAACAAAAAGACATTATTAAGATTTTAATATAAAGCAGAGATCCAAGAGACTTATACGCCACCTACTGGAAACCAAAAGAAAAACACCTTCTTTGCAACAGGCTAAAGAGAGACCTTTATATAATAAATCTTCCTCCTGGAAAAAAGGCAGAATATACTTCCATTAATGCTCAGGTGGAGAAATAGTCCATTAAACACCATGAACAACCAAGGTGACAAGGCATCTCAGAAAGAAAGAGAAAACTCTCCAGAAAATAAGCTTACAGACATAGAAATATGCGATTTAAATGACAGAGAATTCAGGATGGTACTTCTGAAAAAACTCAGTGAGATCTGAAACGAATCATATCAACAATTTCAGGAACTGAAAAAACAATTAGAAGAGGAGAATGAGTTCTTTAGCAAGGAGATTGAAACCATCAACAACAACAAAAAAATAGAATAGAACTTCTGGAGATAAATAACACACTGCAAGAGTTAAAAAATGAAATAACAACCTTGAGAAATAGAGTCGACCAAATGGAGGAAAGGATCAGTGATCAAAGACAGAAATCTAGAAATAAATCAGAAAGAAGAAGAGAGAAACCTAAGAATGAAAAATAATGAGAGAGAAATACAAGAACTAGCTGATACCATCAGGAGAGGAAACATAAGAATAATAGGCATTACCAAAGGTGAGGAAAAGGAGCAGGGACTAGAAAGCATTTTCAGACAAATAGTTGACGAGAATTTCTCAAATCTAAGGCATGAGCTGGAGTTAAAAGACTTTCACCAAAACACATGCTATTAACATTATAATAAGTAAACAACAAAGACAGAATTCTCAGGGCAGCCAGGGAAAAGAAAATTTAACTTATACAGCAAAATCCATTAGATAATCATCAGACTTCTCACATAAATCTTACAAGCTAGAAAGGAGTGGAATCAAATATTCAAACTATTAAATGAAAGGAACTACCAGCCAAGAATAATGTATCCAGCTAAGCTCTCTTTTAGATATACAGGAGAAATAAAGACTTTCCAGACATACAAAAATTGAGGGAATTCTCTACTATGAGACCTACACTATAGGAAATATCGAAAGAGATCAGCTCACCTAAAACAAAATGACAAAAAAATACATAATTAGGAGTAAGGTGACTAGCAGGCTGATGTAAGCAGAGAAATGCAACCCTTACTAGGAACAGGGCATTATAAGCTTAAAAATAAGAAGAGATTTGCTATAGAAAGTTAGTAATGAATGTTCAGCATATATAGGGACAAATTGAGATAACGATGACAGAAAACAGGATTCAAAGATCCAAATGCACAAAGGGAAATGGAGATAAGGCATGCACAGAAGAAAAGGGACGACTGTATATAAATAAGTATCCTCCTCATATTCATAATGTAACCACATGCCAAAGATTCAGAACTGAAGTATATAGCATAAACCAAGAAAGACTAGAGGGAAAGCCTACAAAAGCCAAGCAAAATAAGAAAACAGAAACAGAAGGACATGGAAGCAATGGAAATACTGAGCTACCAGAAAGCAAAAGATAAATTGGCTATAAGAAGACCTCATATTTTAATAATCACCCTAAATACAAATGGACTAAACTCACCAATAAAAAGGCACTGAGTTGCAGAATAAATCAAAAAAACAAAACCCAATCAATCATATGCTGCCTCCAGGAGACACATCTCAGCTCCAAAGGCAAATATAGACTCAAAGTGAAAGGTGGAAAATGCTACTTCAAGCAAATGGCATTCAGAGAAAAGCAGGAGTAGCAGTACTAATATCAGACAAACTAGACTTCAAAATAAAAAAGGTAAAGAAAGATACTGAGGGACACTTCATAATGATAAAGGGAATCATGCACCAAGAATACATAATACTAATATCTATGTTCTCATTCAGGGAGCCCCAAAATATATAAAGCAATTGCTAAAAGAACTAAAGGGAGAAACAGACCAAAACACTATCATAGCAGGGGACCTAAATACCCCACTGTGAGATATGAACATATCATCCAAACAGAAAATCAATAAGGAAATAACATCCTTAAAAATCATGTTAGACCAACTGGACATAATTGACATTCCCAGAGCCTTCCATCCACAAACAGCTGCTTATACATTCTTTTCTAGTGCACATGGAACATTTTCAAGGATTGAGACACAGAGACACTGGGACACAGAGATAGCCTCAACAAAAGTAAGAGGGTTAAAATCATACCAGCCATATTCTCTGATCATAATCTTTTGAAACTAGAGAAGAAAAGCGAGAAGAACCACAAATACATAGAGATTAAACAATATGCTATTGAAGAATAACTGGGTCAGAGAACAGATAAAAAGAGATAAAGAGATACACAGACATGAATGATAATGATGGTACAACATATCAAAACTTTGGTACACAGCAAAAGAGGTCAGAGGAGGAAAGTTCATATCATTACAGGCCTACCTCCAAAAACAAGAATGAGCCCAAATAAACAACGTAACGCTTCATCTTAAAAAACTAGAAAAAGAAGAACAAATGAAGCCTAACATCAGCAGAAGGAAAGAAATCATCAAAATTCGAGCAGAAATAAATAAAACATAAAACAACAACAATAACAACAACAAAATGATAGAAAAAATAAATGCAATAAAGACCTGGTTCTTTGAGAAGATTAATAAAATTGACAAACATCTGGCTAGACTCAATAAAGAAAAAAGAGAAAGGACACAAATAAACAAAATCAGGGATGAAAGAGGGGAAATTATGACTGATATCGAAGAAATACAAAGGATCATACAAGATTACTATGAAAGAGTATAATAACCTAAAAGAAATGGACCAGTACTTAGAAAAATACAACCTTCCTGGACTGAATCAAGAAGAACTGAAAAATCTAAATAGACCAATCAACATTATGGAAATTGAAACAATCATCAAAAACCTACCATAAAGTAAAAGTCCAAGACCAGATGGTTTCATCAGTGAATTCTACCAAACATTCAAAGGACATTTAATACTATTCTCCTCAAACTCTTCCAAAAAATTGAAGAAGAGGCAATACTTCTCAATGCTCATTTTATGAGGCCAATATTACTCTGATAACAAAACCTGGTAAAGATAACACAAAAAAAGAAAACTACAGACCAATATCTCTCATGAACACACATGCAAAAATCTTAAATAAGATACTAGCGAACTGAATACAGCAACATATTAAAAGGATTATACATCACGATCAATAGGCTTCATTCCAGAGGTGAAAAACTAAACACCTTCACTCTAAGATCAGGACCAAGGCAAGACTGTTCACTATTGCCACTCTTATTTAATATAACATTGGAGGTCCTAGCATGTGCAATCAGACAAGAGAAAGATATAAAAGGCATCCAAATAGGAAACAAAGAAGTCAAACTGTCACTATTTGCAGATGACATGATTTTCTATATAGAAAACCCTAAGGACCCCACAAGAACACTGCTAGAAACAATAAGCAAATACAGCAAAGTTTCTGGATACAAAATCAACGTTAAAAATCCATAGCGTTTCTATACTCTAATAATGAAGTTTCAGAAAAAGATGTGAAAAAAATAATTCCTTTTGCAATTGCAACAAAAAGAATAAAATATCTAAGAATAAATCTAACAAAACATATGAAGGACCTATATAATGAAAACTACAAGACCCTATTAAAAGAAATCGAAGAAGATACAAAGAAATGGAAAGAGATTCCATGTTCTTGGATTGGAAGAATCAACTTAGTTAAAATGACCATATTACCTAAAGTATTATATAGATTTAATGCAATCCTCATCAAAATCCCATCATCATTTTTTAAAGAAATAGGACAAAAAATCATCAGATTTGTAGGGAAGCACAAAAGACTCCGAATTGCCAAAGCCATCCTGAGAACAAGGAACGAGGCTGGAGGAATCACTCTGCCCGACTTCAAATTATACTACAAAGCGACAGTAATCAAAATGGCATGGTATTGGTAGAAAAACAGACACACGGACCAGTGGAACAGAATCGAGAGTCCAGATAAGTCCATATTTATATAGGCAAATAATTTTCGACAAAAAGCCAAAAACATACAGTGGAGAAAGGAAAGCCTCTTCAATAAATGGTGCTGGGAAAATTGGAAAGTCATCTGCAAAAAAATGAAACTAGGCTGTTGTCTATCACCACACACCAAAATTAACTCAAAATGGATTAAGGACTTGAATATAAGACCTGAAACAATAAAATGCATAGAAGAAAACATAGGAACGAAACTTAAGGATCTTGGACTTAAAGAGGATTTTATGAATTTGACCTCAAAGGCAAGGGAAGTAAAAGCTAAAATAAATGAATGGGATTACATCAAACTAAAAAGCTTCTGCACAGCAGAAGAAACCATCAACAAAGTAAAGAGACAACCATCCGAATGGGAAAATATATTTCCAAGCAATGCCTCCGATAAGGACCTAATATCCAATCTTTTTCTATCCATACCCACTGCAACTCCTACTGGATTTAATGCAAATCTAAGCTTTCATATCATTTTTTTTTCATAAACATTTTAGTAACATGACCACAATTTCATTATCAACTTATAAAAATTAATAATTTTACTCAAAAGAATTGAGAGATGGGTCTCAAAGAGATAATTTGCACACCTTTGTTCACAGCAGCATTATTCAGAATGGCCAAAAGTGGAAGCAACTAAAGAGTCCATTGATGGGTGAATGGATAAACAAAATGTAGCCTACATTTACAATGGAATATATGACATTGTGATTTATAATAAGAAATATATATTTAGTTTTCATTCTCTTTTCTGGCACAGAGCTCCTAAAACCTTTGGAATTTTTTAAGTGATGAGAGCAATAAAATTGTCTTTCATTATGTTAATGAGTCAAGTTTGGACCACAAAAGTATGGGGCTGGTTACCAGGGGAACCAATCATGTACTTAGAGGGTTGGAACTTTCAGTAGCATCCAGGGAGAGGAGAGAAGCTGCAGGTTCGATCAATTGCCAATGGCCAATGACTTAGTCAATCATGTCTATATAATAAAGCTTCCACAAAACCCCAAAAGGACTGAGTTTGGAGAGCTTCCAGGTTGGTGACCATGTGGCCATGTGGAGTTTTGGGGAAAGTAATGTGCTGGGAGAGTGCATGGAAGCTTCATATCTTGTCCTCTGCACCTCTTCCATCCGGCCGTTCCTTAGTTATATCATTTTATAATAAACTGGTAATCCAGCAAGTAAAGTGTTTCTCTGATTTCCGTGAGCTGCTCTAGCAAATTAATCAAATCCAAAGGGAGATGTGTCCTGGGAGCCTCTGATTTATAACTGGTTATTCAGAAGTATAGGTAACAATCTATACTGACATATGAAGTCAAAAAGGGGACTGTTGGAACCTTCAATCTATAGTCAGTCAGTCAGAAGCTCGAGTGATAAACTTGGCTTGTGGTTGGTGTCTGAAGTATGAGTATGGGGTGCACTCTTATAGTACTGAGCCCTTAACCTGTGGAATCTGACACTATCTCCAGGTAGATTGTATCAGAATTGAATTCAATTGTAGGACATCCAGTTGGTGAACAGAGCATTGCTTGTTGTTGGTGTGAGTGTAAATTCCCCCTCCCCACATTGGGATTGGGTCCAGGAATCTTAAATAGAATATTATTCAGCCTTGAAGAGGAAGGAAATTCTTACACATGCTATAACATGGATGAAACTTGAGGATATTACAATGCTAAATGAAATAAGCCAGTCTCAAAAATACACATGTTGTATGATTCCACTTGTATGAGGCACCTAGAGTAGTCAAATTCATAGAGATAGAAAGTAGAATGGTTAAAACAAGAGGCTGGGGAAATGGGGAGTTAGTGTTTAATTGGGTATAGGGTTTCAGTTTTGCAAGATGAAAAGGGTTCTGGAGATAGATAATAATGATGAATACACAACAATGTAAATGTACTTAATGCCACTGAACCATACACTTAGCAATGGTTAAGACTGCAAATTTTATGTTATGTGTATTTTACCACAATTAATAACAAAATAAAATAAAAATAATATACATATATTTTAAAAACTAAGGCAATCTAAATAAAGTATGGACTTTAGTAAAAAATTAATAATGATTTCTGAATATTATCAAATATACAGCCAGAATTCAAACTTTCTTGATTATCTCACATATGTCTTTTCAGTTTGTTTAAAGCAGAAACTAGACAACTTTGCCCTCGGTATCACTATATCTTTGAGATAAATTCTTGGAAGTGAAATTGCTAGGTCAAAGTATATACATATTTTAAAGGATTTTGCGGCATGCTGCAAAATTTCCCTTAATAAATTATGTATCATTAAGCTCCTATGTTCATTTTTTTAAAAAGCTGAACTTTAAAATTATTTCTGGAGAGAGTGCCTCTGAGATGAACATTTGTTCTGAAGACTCTTCCTTCTCTTGTTGGCATCCATTCCCACCTTGGTCCACCTTCTTGGCTGTTAACATTCTAATTTTTACTGTCATGTTATAACTCAAACTGGGAATGTGTGAGAATGTTCCCAGCTCACTCAAACTCTACAATCTTCCCTTTGCTCTCTTCAAGGCTCACTCACTGCCAGGCCACCTCTCCCTGGAGCCTGAAGCACATACCCCGCTTCCCCGCATCTTTCCTCCCCTCCAACATGTCTTACTTGATGGCAGCCTGGGGTCTTCGGCATGACCTCTGCTTGGACTCATGACCTCAGCAGCCAGGAGGCAGGGTGGATGAGGAGATGGAGAGGGGGAAGTGGGGGCTATCGTGTACACTGAAAAAGGGTTGTAGGAGGAGCAGGAACAGCTTTGGGGGACCCAAGGTGACAGCCACCTGCTCAAATAGACATTTCTGCTCCTTTAATGCCTTTACTTTTGCTTTGTGGTTTTGGCTTCATAGTTGTAGTCTTCCTAGGATTATTGTTTTAAAGCCATGTAAATATGATTGGGGGTGGGGGTGGGGCCCTGAAGAGGAAAGGGAGATAAGTTTTACTGAGCATTTATTAGGTTCAGTGATGGCACCTGTCATCTTGCTTAATTCACTCAAATCCTGTGAAGTTGACATTGCTTTCTGGTGAGGACACTGAGGGTCAGAGAGTTCTAGTAAGCCAGCCTGTCTAGTGGATCCAGAGCTGTCCTGAAGCTCTCACTTCCCCTGCCCCAGGGGACATTTTCTGCCTCTAGTCTGAGGGGGGCAGACTAGTAGGGGTGAAAAGTAGAAGGTTTACTGGGGAGGAAAAAGCCATCAAATAACTCAGTTTGCAAACCAACGAGAGGAAAGAAACAAAAAAGAAAG
Organism: Pteropus alecto; assembly: GCF_000325575.1. Classification (NCBI taxonomy): domain Eukaryota; kingdom Metazoa; phylum Chordata; class Mammalia; order Chiroptera; family Pteropodidae; genus Pteropus; species Pteropus alecto. The sequence continues at coordinate 201,249 of NW_006434516.1, forward strand.
TCTAATTTTAATTATAGAATTATAGGCTCTTTGAACTTTTCTTAACTTTTAAAAATTTCCATTTAAAAATTCTTTTAGGAGAGAAAGAAAAAACAGAAAGGAAAACTTCAGCAAAATAGGAAAGATTTTTCCTTCTGAAACCAGGAGTAGGAGGGAGTGCTCCTTAAAAGGAAATCTCTCCTGTCCCCCACTCAGAGGCCCCAGAAGAGACTTGATTCAGGGAGTGAGAAGGTAAACAAGAATTCTGGAGGCAGAGCTGGAGAGGGATATGAGGCTGGAATAAATCTCCTTTTCATCAGCTAAGTCTCCAGTGATCTAATTATAGTGGGAAGATATTCCAGACAGCAGACCAAAGGCAAAGGCAGAGCAGACTGGAGGAGTGGCAGTGTGGTTCTCTTTGCCACTGGGCTGCAGGACCTGGTTAGAATCAACTCAAGACTTTTCAAATACAGGGCCCTGCTCCTCTCAGCCACCCCAGGAGTTTAAGTTGGCTGAGTGTATGCTTTCAGGACTATGAATTTGTGTCTCTCCTGCACCCATCTGAGGCTGCCGTCCTCATTTCTGATATTGACAAAGTCTATAAAATTTAGCATAAAAATGAAAATTCTCAAGGGAGGAGAAGGAGCAAAAAACCTGTGATCTGAATTCAGACTGCAAGCATGAAGCTGCTTTGGTTTCAGGAGATTGTAACTAATGGGGGAAAGAAATGGGGATTATAAACTCACATATCCAAGTTTGATTACTAGATATAGAGGGCTAGACAGAGAGCATGCCCCCGAAGCTTGGAATAGTTGGAATTTGAGAAAGACAATAAAAAGTTCTTTATGCAATTGTAAGAAATATATGAACTTGCTATAACTAAAAACATATCTAGGAGATAAATTCATGGTTTTTTAGATCTATTCTTGGTTTAAGCAAACACCAGTTATTTTTAGTACTACCTCTGTCCAAGTGGATCTGGTCTATTTCTCTAGGTCACAAAACCCACAGGAGGGTGAAGTGGAGCCTAGGTAGTTTATAGCCGGTCAATAAGGGTGAGCTTAAAGCAGGTAGATGACACATTGGTTGTCCCTGGGAGCAGCTTCCATTCATTCCAGGTGTTTCATTTCTCCCGTAAGCACCTTCCCATCAGCCTAAGTTGCTTTTAGTGTGTCGTAATCCAAAGTTTACTCTGGATCTTGTTCGGACCTCTGTTGAAGAGATTATCACTTGGCAATTCAATTTAATCACTCAGTAAATATTTACCAAGTGCCTTCTGGGGGTAAGTAAGTAAGTAAGCAAAAGAGACCCAGTTCTTTAAGGAGTTTATAGTCCAGTGAGGAAGGTAGATATTAAAATAATGATAAAAATTAGGTAAATAATTGTAGAGTTGATCTATATGTCCTTCCCACTGGACCATGAGTTCTTCAAAGATGAGGACCACCACTTATTCATTTTCTGTCCCAGCCCCTGGTATATAGTAACATTTGCTAGAAAATGATGACCAAGATGTCCTTTATTGTGTGGTTAATCTTTTCATTCTGAAGGCAGCCAAAGGAAGCTTAGGTAGGGAAGGAAGTGGAGGTCCTCACTGACCCACAGGGAATGGCCGATATCTTTGAGGGCTTACAGATAGTTGGGAGGCAGGTATACAAAACTCCCTTGGTGAAGAGGCTGAAGTGCCTGCAGTACCAGCTGCTAGTTCTGCCTTCGCCTGTTCATGATGGAATTAGATATCCTGGCCAAGTTGCAAGGGCTCAGTTCTCTCTGCAGTCCCCTCTGCAGCCCTGCTTTTACTGCCCTAGTAACACCCATAAGCCACAAATAAGACATACAGATTGCAGGTCAGAAATTCAAAAGGGGGACTGCAAGGACAACTCTGTTTCCCCTTGTCTTAGAACTTAGCTGGGAAGACTTGAATAAAGGGTCTGGAATCATTTGGAGGTCTCTTCACTTCCAGCCTGGGTAGGGATGACTTGACTGCTGGCTCAGCTGGGATTATTGCCTGGAGCACATACTTACAGCATGGTGGCTCCAAGGGAGTGTCCCAGTGAACAAGGCAAAGTCACTAATGTCACTTCCATTATCTTCTGCTAGCTGACACAGTCATAACCTTCCAAGATTCATGGGGAGGGGACATAGATTTCATCTCTCAATGGGAGAAATGTCAAAGAATTTTCAGCTATGTGTTAAAATCGCTACCCTTACCCCTGCCTCATTTTGCTTTTTCATTTCATGCAAACTTTAAACAAATAATTTACATGCCATACAATTCACTTTTTAAAAAAGTAGGTTTACTGAGTCATGCAACCACTACCATAATTCAATTTTAGAATGTTTTCATCCCCCTCAATTAGATCCCCTGTAACCTGTCTACAGCTAATCCTTGTTCTCAGCTGAAGGCAACCATTAGTCTACTTTCTGTAGAGTCACCTTTATTTTCCCACAAAAAAATTAAGATAAAAGAAATGCTTGAGCTTTGAGATTTTCTCTGCTTTTGCCCCTCTTCCCATAAGGACCGACACTGGCACTCTCATCACTCCCATTTGCTTCCTTGTTTTTCCTCAGGGTCCCATAATTCATTCTCCGGTGACTCATCTGGAGTGGAGTAGTAGAGCCCCTAATCTGCAAATTGGGGCTATCTGTAGCACTTGTAGAAGGATTGTGTGAATTAATGAAGGCAGAGTGCTTTGACAGGGCCTTGCACACAGTAGTCCCCAAATAAAGGGGAGCCCTCTGTAAGTATTAGCTGTTTATGTATATCTTCATGAGAGGGCTGTGGAGTGGGAATTAGAGCCCTCATTTTACAGAGAAAGAAACTGGAGCTCAAGTCTCACAGCTCGAAAATGTTGGAACAAGATCAGGATTCAGCTCTAGACTCAAAAGCATACCAGGCCACTTTTTATCGACACATGTGGAAATGAAAGTTTCTATGGCCTGGGACACCTAGGTTCTTCATATGTTTCAAAATATGTTCCTGGAAAGTTGCATAGAAATGGATTTATTTGTGGTAAAAATAAATTTAAATGGAAAATTTTGCTAAATAGCATATTGCAGTGAATATATTTTGTGAATAAAGAATCTGAAAACAGTTTAGTCATCTGTTGGTTTTCCTTGTGCTGGAATTCCTAACAGTCTGTAAACTCATTTCTACTGAACCCCCAATCAAGAGTGAGTGTTTGCAGCCCTTAGGGTCAGTGGAAGGAGCTCAAACTTCAATTTTAATCAAGGCCTTCCTTTCGAGCCTTTGAGATCAGATGGGCTAGAAAAGGGCCAGCAGAAAATCAAATTCTTCATTGCCCTCCACAGACAGGCTTCCTCTGGGAAAACGGCTTCCTTTCTTAGCAGGGTTAACGAACAAGCACTTCTTGGAGACAAGGAGCCGATTGTGAAGAAAACAGGAGAGAGAAGAGAAGAAAGATTTTTAATTAGGTCTGGTGAACTGAATTTATACCAGCTCCCAGTTGGTAACTGGGTTTGCGTATCAGAGTTGCCACTGATAAGGCATACTATTTAACCTTACTTAGTCTCAGGTATCTTACCTTTGAATGAAGAATATGAAGATGAAAAACACACTCCCACTTGAAGAAAAGCACTGGCCATTCTCTTGGCCGTAACTTCTCTTTCCTTGGACTCCTGCATGGGCTGCTCTCCCCAGGCTTCTGCTCAAACACCTTATCTGAAAACCCCCCTGACCAAGCTGAGAAACAGGAACGTCATACTCTCTGTTGTCTCTCCTCACTTGGCCTACTTTATTTATTTTCATATTACTTCTCATCATTTGACACATTTCTTGTTCATGATGCCTGCATCCCTTGAACAGGGTATTAATTTTGTCTGTCCTGTTCAGTATTGTGTCCTTAGCAACAGAACAGTGCCTGGCATTTATGTGAGGGCCTCATATGTATTTACTGAATGAATGAACAAACAAATGACAAAACTCTTGGGTTTCATTCTAGCTGGTATCTGAGAAAAATTATCTTGAGACCAGAGTGTAGATGAGTGAGCTGGACCTTACTTAAGGATCTTGCTTCCTCTTCCTTTTTTTTTTTTAAAACAGCTTTATTGAGGTATAATTTACATACCATACAATTCACACTCATTTAAACCGTAAATTCAATGGTTTTATATTTTTTTTGCAGAGTTGTGCAACCATCATCACAATCAATTTTAGAATATTTTTATCACTCAAAAAAGAAACTCCTCACCCTTCAGCCATCACCCCCATCCTTCCCTCTCCTCGATTCCCTGGCCACCATTATGTTTCTGTGTCTATTAATTGCTTATTCTGGATATTTTATATAAATGGAATCATATAATATGTGCTCTTTTGTGTGTAACTTCTTTCACTTAGCATAATGTTTTCAAGATGCCTCCACACTGTAGCATGAATCAGTGCTTTATCTCTTTTTACGGTTGAATAATATTCCATTGTGTAGATTCACTACATTTTGTTTATCTACGCATGATTTGTTGGACATTTGGATTGTTTCCACTTTTTAGCTAATATGAATAATGCTTACATGAACATTCAGTTACAAGTTTTTGTGTGAATATGTGTTTTAATTTCTTTTGGGCATATAAGCTAGGAGTAGAGTTGTTTGATCTTATGATAACTGTATATTTTACCTTCAGTGGAACTGTCAGACTGTGTTCCAAAGTGGCTGCACCATTCTGATAATTCCTACTACTTGAATGGTCTTTAAAATGCTACCCTTTACAAAATATATGATTTTCTAAGGTTAATATGATTTAGAGAAGTCTCAATTGTTCATCTGAGATATAAGACTTTTTGAATGGAATGTAATCAAAGAGATTGAACGGTCGGATTTTTGGTGCTGATGATGAGTGTTGTGGAATTAATTTAGCAGCCAGATGTATCAAAACCACAGTAATTGAGAAGGCTGAATGGTGTCCTTACCAGGGAATATCTTTCAAATTCAGCAACATTTACTTATTGATTAATGTCTGATTCTGAAAGTGAGGTGGTGTATGTCTGTGTGGGGGTGCCCAGAGGGCCTAATTCACAGTGCTTTTTTTGCTTCTGCTCAGCAGGTACCTCCAGCACAAATGCTCCCTTGTATAAATGCATCGCATAGCAATGTTACAGTTAGTGCCAAGTCAGATTTCTCCCAGACTCACTCTGCCGAAGGAACACAGCTGTGAACTCAGAGATACCTGCAAATTTAAGACTTATTTGGCTGGAATGGCCAGTAAAAGCTCAGCCCCTAAAGGCCACAGGCGAGCCATGGAAGGACCCTGCAGGCTCCAATTTATTGATTCAAATTTACTGTGCAATAAAAACTACACAAGTAGCAAATGCTCATATTTGTTCTAAATCTTCTAAAACAACACAAAAGAATGGAGAGGCAAAGGTCTGCGCTCTCCAGCCTCCGAACTACTGCCCTACTATGACCACTTGTTAGAAGGAGAGTGTGCATCTTGAAGTGCCCCTAAGACCCTGCACCTGCTCTCTTTCTTTTCCTGTTCCTCACTCAGGATGTGCCATCTGCTACCAACTCTATGACGAAACCTGGGAGACCTGTTTTTGTCTCCATCCTTGGATGGTAATGGGGGGTTACATCCTCATATTTCAGAGAAAAGCACCAATATGTCAGATAGGTCTCTCTTGCCCGGCTGACCGCCTTTCATACACAACTTGGTGTGTGGTTGAATGAAAAGACCGCTTTGCCATTTAGAGTGAAGACGAGGTTGAGCAAATTGGATGAAGGGAACAGTGAATTCTGTTCTTTCTCATACACATACACACACAAATGCATGTGCACACATACATATTTGTGTAGTTTCTTTTACATAAACATAATTAGGTTTTAAGTATTGTTTTGCAACTAGCCCTTTTCTCCACATAATAATAAGTCTCAGAGATCTTCCATGCTATGGGGAAGTTCCACACTGATTGGTACTGTCTCAAGATGGCTTTGAACTCGCTTGCCCGGGTTCCTGCAGCCGTAACTCCTCTGACAGGGGCGGAGTGTTGGGTTCCTCTGGCTGCTGGTCCCTGCTTAGCTCCCTGTTTCCAGCAGCCTTGTACACCTGGGTTGTTAGATACCCACTGCCCTTTCATGTGATACTCCGGTCTGGCTTTGTCTCTCAAATGACTTACACCTGGTCCACATGAAACCCTGTATATCCCCCACCTGAGATATCTGGGAGTAACAGGCCAGCCTAGTGCAGCCACCCCTCTCATACTCCAACTCCCAAGTTACTTGTCTGCTTCCCTTGCTCTCTCAATTTTTGGAGCAGGATTCAAGATGCGCTTCCCAAACTCTAGGGAACACACATTAAATTCTCTGAGTGTTTGCTTAGAAGCCCTTCTCTAGGGTAAAGAGGTAGGATGCTCCTTCTTGAGACAAGCCAGTCTCATGGATGTCAATGGCTCGCTCCAAAAATCTTGCTCACAAAATCCTTTCAGCACCTTTATATTTCAGCCTCGGTGTTTGGTGAGGGGTCTAAAGGTCCAGGGATTGGTTTCAAATATCTGCTTTGATGATTCCTCCAGATAAGCTTTCTTGTTATGTGATATCAATTGTCTCTTGGCATCTCATCAAGACTCCTGACTTAGTATTCATCACATGAGTCCATTTCTCCATTAATAAACATTTTAATTATTTATTTTTTACCCTTCACTATATAAACACCACTGCTGTGAATATCTTTAAAAAGTATCATGGTATATAAGTGCAAATATTTTTTTGCCTAAATTCTACACCTTGATCATTTGCTTTCTTAGCCCATTTGGAGATTTTGGAAGAATTAGCAGAAATGCCTCTCTCTCTCTCTCTCTTTCTCTCTCTCTCTCCTCTCTCTCTCTCTCTCTCTCTCTGTGTGTGTGTGTGTGTGTGTGTGTGTGTGTGTGTGTGTGCGTGTGTGTGTAGACTAGATAGGTGTATTGATTATTGAGAGAACTGAGAGTCTGGAGCAGGACAGACATAGGAGAACTCTAAGAAGCAGAGGAACCTGCATAGCCACCTTAACACCTTGGTGTAGAGGCAAACAGCTTTCCACTAGCCATTAACCTGGGCAGACTAACTGGACAGCACTAGGTAACCAGCATGGTACTTCTGAGCTGTCATTTGACACAGAACAGCAAGATAGGACACATTTTAATAAGGCAATAAAACTGCCAAAATGATTTTGGGAAGATTAGGAATGTTAATAAATTTCTGTTATTATCAGGAACAGGTAATTAAAGAATTTAAAGGTAGAAGATTGGAATGTTAAGTTTGTTTTTTAGAAAATTTACCTATATAGATCACTTATTCCCTGATGATGCAAATAAACATTATTATAACAACCAATGACATTCAGAGACACATAATTATTTATTTAATTTTGGTGCCAAATAGTTTCTTGTTGATCATGTAATGCAAATAAAACTGGCATTTTTGGGACCTGTCTCTTCTTGATGTTTCATCAAAAGAATCATATGTCCAATAATCAAAAATATTAAAAAGGAAAGACTATATCTACTATACAATGTAGCCATTCCACTTCTAGATATTTACAAAGAGAAATAAAAATATATATCCACACAAAGACTTGAATATGAATGTTCACAACAGCTTTATTTATAATAGCTAAAAACTGGAAACAATGCAAATGTCCATCAGCAGGTGAATGGGTATACAAAACGTGGCCTCTCCATGCAATGGAAAACCACTCAGCAGTAAATAAGAATGAACTACAGATACATGTAACAAGATAGATGAATCTCAAAATCATGCTGAGTAAAAGAAGCCAGACACAAAAGAGTTGATTCTGTATGATTCCATTTATATAAAATACATTGTAATTTATAGTGACAAAAAGCACTGGGGTGGAGGTAGAGGGAGAGGTGGACCATAAAAGGGCATGAGGAATCTTTTGGAGGTGAGCAAAAGGTCTTGCATCTTGATTCTGGTGATGGTTTCAGGGGTGTATACAACTGTCAAAAAGCACAGAATTGCATTCTTTAAATGGATGCAATTTATTGCTTGTAAATTATTTCTCAATACATTTGATAAGGAAAAAATAAGTAGGTCTTTATTGAAGTCTCTTGGAATGACTATTTATCTACCTTGAAATTTAATTTAATTACCTTTTAACTTGATATAAAAATTGAAGGTGGCATACATAAAATGTCCTGGACAGCAACTGGTACACATAAGTGGTGCGTACTATGAGGGACTAAGTGAGAGACTAAAGTTAACGTTATTGCCACGAAGATAGGCAGGTATGTGCTCAAACATGTCTTAAGTGTACTTTTGTTCCTAGCACTTCTCTGGGTGCCTGGCACATTGCTGTTCTTCAGCAATGCTTTCTGATGAGTGAAAGATTCTTTGGGTCACATCAGCTAGTACTTGAATTTATGCCTAGGTTGGGGCCTGAGGTCAGAAAGAAGGTATTCTGGTGCAAGAGCACTGTGAGAAGTGGAGGAAAAGCACTGACAGAACTTGAAAGGCTGCCCCGATTTTCTTTTGTGGAAGTACATACATCTCTGCAAGTGCATCTCTTCTCCTGCCATATGATGTTCAGAGTCAGGCTCACAGGGAGAGCTGGAGCTCTCCCTGAAGAGAATTGCCCGTACTGTGCTCATGGAGTTGCCTGGAGGAAGAAAAGCTTTCTCTGTGTGCTGCCTGGGCCAGGGATAATGTGCCTGTGTAGAGATGTTATTTCCCAACCTTAAAAAATTGATGGCTCTGGTGCTGGACAGAGACCAGGAGACACCCCCTGGGAGATGTTGTTTGCAGGCAGGTGGTGAATGATGTGGAAGAGAATTGCCTGTACTGTGCTCATGGAGTTGCCTGGAGGAAGAAAAGCTTTCTCTGTGTGCTGCCTGGGCCAGGGATAATGTGCCTGTGTAGAGATGTTATTTCCCAACCTTAAAAAATTGATGGCTCTGGTGCTGGACAGAGACCAGGAGACACCCCCTGGGAGATGTTGTTTGCAGGCAGGTGGTGAATGATTGATGAAAGGGAAATAAAATATTGATATTCTGAGTCGCACATCAGGCCTCTTCTCACCTAAAGGAGCTTTTGTCTTGTATTATTAAAGCAAAAAATATCAGAGAATGGGTCAGTTTGCCTCTGCCTGGGACATGACTGCTTTTGGCCAGCTATGCCTTGGAGATACTCTGGAATATTAAGATTGAATGCTCCTGGAGATTTAGTAGATGGATGTTTGGAACCAACAAAAGGAAATCCTACTTTCCTGAGTGTAGAAAGCTTATAAGAACATTTTTATCAATGTATTCTTCTTATAAATTATGTTTATCAAAGTTGCAGATGCACATATCTTTAAGAGACAAATAAATCTACAGGAAAATAGCACCCTCCTATGACTCCCTGAGACTCCTCCATTTTATTCTCTGCATATGTGAACATTTTCACATCTTTTAGCTAATTCTTCTCAAATTACTTTTATATCACCAAAAAACATGCTTCTATTGCTACTTCTGATTTAAAAAATATTCAAAATATCTATTGACTTTACTTTGTGAAAGATAAGTGTTTACTTTTTATCCCACCACATAAAAACATATTTTTCTCATGTCCTAAATTTTTCAAATATAATTATATTAGAATTTCGGTTACATCATATTCAGTATTTCCATTATTATGAATATGTAAAGATAGCTATATATGGTCAAGTAGTGCACTAAAATTACATTTACTTTCCTATATTGCTTTTCTTTTCCTTTGGGGGTAGGAATGGTACCTTTTTTGGTTTGTTTGCCCAGTTTTCTGTTTATCATATGTTCAATTTCAAAACTTTGCAAATTACCTAAATTTTGCGTTAAGATGTTCAGATACATTAGCCATCCTATGAGCTTTATTTTCTACTTTTTATCATCTAAGGAATCTCCACTTCTTTCCTGCGCTATGTTTCCAGCCCTTTCTCTATGTGCACAGTCTTAATTTGGTGGAATAAAGCTTCTATCAGTTTTCCAAGAAATGATACAAGGGAAGTAGTGTTTTGGGGAATTTTGCACATGTTTATGAGAGCTTAGCTGAATACAGAGTTTTAAATTGGAAATAGTTTTCTTTCATAATTTATTTTTTGGGCATTACTTTGTTATCTTCCACCTTTTGAAAAGTTTGAAACCATTTGACTTTAAGATCCTTTTTTAAAAAAATAATATTTTTTATTTTTCAGTTATAGTTGGCATCCAATATTTTTAAGCTTCAGGTGTACAGTATAGTGATTAGACATCTATATAACTCACAAAGTGATCACCTCAATAAATCTAGTGTCCTTCTGGCACTGTAAATTGTTATTACAATATTATTGACTACATTCCTTATGCTATGCTTTATATCTCTATGACTATTTTGTAACTACCAATTTGTACTTCTTAATTTCTACCCCCTTTTTCACTGACCCCCAACACCCCTCCCATCTGTCAACCCTCAAACTGTTCTCTGTATCTGTGAGTTTGTTTCTATTTTCTTTATTTTGTTCTTTAGATTCTACACGTATGTGAAATCATATGACATTTGTCTTTATCTGACTTACTCTACTGAGCATACTACCCTTTAGGTTCATAATGATTCTCTATTTCCATCCCTTTACTTTCTGTCTGTGTGAGTCTCTGAAGTGAGTCTCTTGTAGGCAGCCTATGTAAGGGTCTTGTTTTCTTATCCATTCAGCCACAGTATCTTTTGATTGGAGCATTTAATTCTTTTTCATTTGAGTACTCATTGATAGATAAGTAGTTATTGCCATTGTTTATTTAGACTTTTGATATATATTTTTTTCTTCTTCTTAAAGAAATCTCTTCAACATTTCCTATAATACTAGCTTGGTGGTGATGAACTCCTTTAGCTTTTTCTTGTCTGGGAAGGTCTTTATCTGTCCTTCGATAATAAATGATAGATTTGCTGGGTAGAGTAATCTTGGTTGTAGGTTGTTGCTTTTCATTACTTTGAATATTTTGTATCAATCCCTCTGGCCTGCAAAGTTTCTGTTGAGAAATTGGCTGACAGTCCTACGGGAGCACCCTTGTAGGTGACTAATTACTTTTCTCTTGCTGCTTTTTAAAATATTAAACATATACATATATTTTCCCAGCTTTATTGAAGTATAATAGACAAATAGTTGCTCATATTTACATTATGCAATTCATTGAGTTTTTAAGTTATAGTTGGCATAGAATAGTATATTAGCATCAATTGTACAACAGTGATTAGAGATCTATACAACTCACAAAGTGATCATGCCACTAAATCTAGTACCCCACTTCCTCCTTACATATTTGTTACAACATGTTGACTATTTTCTTTATGCTACACTATATATCTCCATGTCTATTTTGTAACTATCCATTTGTACTTTTTAATTCCTTTACCCTTTTTAATTGTCCCTCCAACCCCTCTCCCATCTAGTAGCCCTCAAAATATTCTATGTATTTATGAGTTTGTTTCCATTTTTGTTGTTGTTTATTTTGTTCTTTAGATTCCACATGTTTGTGAAATCATGTGATATTCGTTTTTCTCTATCTGACTTACTTCACTCAGCACAATATTCTCTAGGTCCATCAAGACAATATCTTTTCTCATTCCCTTCCTTTTAGTTTATGTGTGTCGTTTAATCTGAAGTGAGTCTTTTGTAGGAAGCATATGTAGGAGGCTTGTTTTCTTATACATTCAGCCACTCTATCTTTTGGTTGGAGTACTTAATTCTTTTCCATTTGAGGTACTTGTTCATAGGTATGTAGTTATTACCATTCTTTATTCTTGTTTTTGATACATGTTTTTTCTTCTTAAAGAAGTCCCTCCAACATTTCCTGTAATACTGGCCTGATGTTGATAAATTCTTTTAGCTTATTTTCGTCTGGGAAGCTCTTTATCTGTCCTTCAACTCTAAATGATAGCTTTGCTGGTAGATCCCAGGTTTTCCTCACTTTGAATATTTTGTGCCAAGTCCTCCTGTTCTGCATAGTTTCTTTTGAGAAATCAGCAGCCAATCTTATGGATGCTTCCTTGTAAGTAACTAACTGCTTTTCTCTTGCTGCTTTTAAGATTCTCTCTTTGTATTTAACCTTTGCATTTTAATTATGATGTGTCTTGGTGTGGGCCTCTTTGGGTTCATTTTCTGGGGACTCTCTGAGCTTCTGGGGTTGTATGTGTATCCTTCACCAGGTGAGGGAAGTTTTCTATCATTATTTCTTTAAATAGCTCTTCAACTTCTTGTTCTCCCTCTTCAGGTACCCCTATGACACAGATGTTGTTACCATAGGCTCCTTAAATTATTATTATTATATTCTTGGTTAATTTATTCCTGTCATTCTGATTGAATACCCTTGGCTTCCCAATCTTCTATATCAGCGGTTCGATCCTCTTCTTTATCCAATCAGTTGATTCCTTCTAAAATATTCTTCATCTCAGATAAGGTATTCTTCATTTCTGACTGGTTCCCTTTTATAATTTCCATTTCCATTTTTATGTTTTTTATTTCTTTGTTAAAATTCTCACTGAGTTCATCTACATTTTCCTTAATTTCATTGAGCATCTTTATAACCAGTATTTTGAACTCTGCATCTGTTAGATTGCTTGACTCCATTATTCCTGGATCTCTGTTCTGTTTTCTCGTATGGTTTCTGCTTCTTTGTCTTCCCATTTTGGCTTCCTTTCTGTGTCAGTTTCTATGTACTAAGCAAAGCTCCTAAGTCTCCCGGTCTTATTAATGTGGCTTTGTAAAGTAGATATCCAGTGGCACAGTCCTGAGAGGAGTTCAGCTGCAGGCCATGTTCAGCTGCAGCCAGTGCACCTCTGGGACCACCTGGTAAGAGTCACCAAACAAACCATAGATGGCTGCCACCTTTGCTGGGCTGATAGGTGTCTTGAGAGACCAAATAGAAACCGAGGCCAGCTGCTACTAGTGTGGGGCTTGGAACTGCTTAGCAAGGACGTGTTGAGGCCAGATTCTGCTTCTTGGGTTTTGTGGGCCTTTGAAGGATTTTATCAAAGTCCACAGCAGGAGCTAAGACAGTCCATTTGTATGGAATAAACCACTGAAAGTGGCTTGGGAGAGGTGGAGTCTCAGTGAATCACTTAGGTGGAGTGACCTGTGTTATCTTGGTTGATGATGACTCAGATATGACGGCACCTGTGTCCACAGGCTGGGGGAGGGGAGGGATCAACAAAGGAACAGTGGATATTGCCAGCACTTCTCTCTTGGAGAAAGCTTCCCCTCTAGCCCTTGTCCTGAAGCCTGACAATTCAGTGCCTCCCCTTATAATCCTGGCACCCTTCGAGGAGCTGCCCCAGTGCTAGAGCTCAGAGCAAATGAGTCCATCAATGAGTAAGGCCAATGTGAGCTTTTTAAAGAGGAACATCTGCAACTCCCACAGTCCTCCGTCTCACTCAGCTGCAACCTTCACTGGTTTTCACAGCCAGAGGTTGTAGGGACTTCTCTTCCCGGCACCAGAACCCTGGGCCGGGGAGCCCGGTGTGGGTCCAGGACCCCTCGCTTCACTTCTCAGGTTGGGGAGAAGGCTCTGCAGCCAAGATACCCCTCTCAATTCTTGATGGCCACCTGTAGTTGTAAGACCAGGCTGTTTTGCGTCTCTGTTCCTCTTACTGCCTTGAAGTGACCAGTTACTTTTGTTCCTAGTTGTAGGGCTTCTGTTCAGGCAGGGCTCAGGTGACTGTGTGCTGGTTGCTCTGTAGTTTTGTTATAATTTTGGTGTGGTCATGAGATGAGGCGTGCACAGCTTCTATCTTCTAAGCCATCTTGACTGATCTATAAGATCCTTTTTTATGTACAATTTTTATTCTATAACAGCTTGTAGAATCTTCTTTTATATCCAGAGATTAAAAATTTCATGATAAATGTCTGTGTTGGTCTTAGGCCACTCACTATGATAGATATTTGTTGAGGCCCCTTAAAAAAAATCAAGTTTATCGAAGTTAAATTTGCATACAACAAATGCAAACATTTTAAGTGAACAGTTTTATAAACTAAGATAAGTATACAAAAGATGGACCTTTAGTTCTGGGACATTATTTTGAATTATTTCTTTGATAATTTTTCTTTCTACTGTTTTCTTTTTCAGTTTTTCTGAAATGTCTATTATTTGGACATTGGACTTCCCAGAACAGCCTTCTAATTTTTTTCTCTTTGTCAGGAAAAAAGAGTATGGAGTGTTCTAGTAAATGCAGTCTTTCAGATTATCTGATTCTAGAAAGGGCTTTGCCTTTCATTGTCTTTAAGCCATTTTACAACTCAGTGAGTTGTAGAAAACTGATAGTAATGCAAATGAACTTGTCCATGCAAATAAATTTTGTCTGGTGCAGACACAAACTGAGTCCCCTTTTGTCCAAGAAGACAGTTTTGTATTTATTAGCACATTCATTTCAGCATAGCTGATTGTCCATTTATGTGTTTGCTTTTTGATTTTTCCATTGAATCATTTGTAATATCTTAGTGGTTCCTCATTAACTGATGCATTAAATAAAATCTTTGACATGTGGTCATTTTAACATCCTCTTTTTTTTATCTCCCACTATCTTTTTACTCTAATCTGGAATATTATAACTTTATATTCCAGACTTTCTATTGAGTTTCTCACATTTGTTTTTATATTTTTAATTTCCAAGACCTTTTTTTTTTTTTTTTGGTTCAGAATGAAAACTAAAACAACAACAACAACAATAAACAACAATAACAAACAAAAACAGCTTCCTATTTCATGGATGCAATATCTTATGTATCTGAGGATATTGATAGTTTGGATGTTATCTTCTTTTGCATTTCTTTGTTTCTTGTGAAGCTTTGCCTGTTTGTTTTGGTGTCTTGCGTTCATGTTAGATACTTTCCTCAGATGTCTGGTGATCCTTCATTGTTCACTAACAATCAATAGTGGGACTAGTAGACACTAGGTAGTTTAGACACTGAATGATAGTCAACATAGGTGGAACTGGCTAGGTTATCCATTGAGGAACCTCTAAAGTCAGCATCTTTGGGAATTTTCCCCAGAGAAGATCTTTTAAATCTCTAGCTTAGAGTATTTGCACATAGCTGAAAGCTAACTGTGAGCCTCAGAGTTCTATTTGCAAATGTGCACTTGGTCCACTTTAAAAAAAATGGTTTCCCTACCCACTATACTTAGTGCCCCTGGTCCAGAGACTCTGTTTTATCCTCTCCAGAGAATAAGCCTCCAGGTTTCTGTTCAATGAGGGGGAGCAATGCCAGACTATGTGCAGTTTGGGAGGAGATCTGTTTATTTGCTTTTATACAGAACTTTTATTAATCCTGTTTTTAGTCCCACTTTTACCCCCACTTCCAGCGGCATTAGTTCCTTAAATTCCTGATTTTTTGAGAGTGTTTCTTGGCTGTACCTACTGCCAGTTAAGGATTCATTATCCTTGAACCTTCTAAATCAGCTCCCACTTATCCATCTGCTTTCTAGTTTCTTAAATTTTAATACAGTGATCTCATCTTCTGTTCTCATTGTCTTCATAGGTTTATGTCTTCAAAATTCATGTATTATCGCTTTGAGGGGAGGCGTTAAGAGGGAGCAAAACTGAAAGCACATGTTCACTTTTTGATATTTACTTGAGATTTCAATGCATTTTTAATTTCAATTTTCATTTATCCCATTTACCTTGATGTCTAGAGGCAGTATTATATTATGAAAAGGCACAGGTGGTGGCACTAGCCAGTGATAAGTTAGAATTCTTTATTTCCCACTTGTGAGCTGTATGGTACTGGTCAGATTACTCCACGTTCTTCACCTCAGTACAGTCATTTGTGAAGCAGTCATTGGGAAGTAACAGTATCTCCCATTTGAGGCTGTGATGTGGGTTAAAGATAATGTATAACTTACCTGACCCTCCAATTATGTTTTCTTTGACACAGCCTTCCCTAATATTCTGGAAACTATCAGATTTAAGTTCAGGACTTCACACAGAATTTTATTAATATGTTTCATCAAGGATGGGCCACATGTATTTGGTGGTTGATAAAGGAAACTTGCCTTTCTGGTACTTCTGCTCAGTCTCCATGGGGCAACTGGTGTGGCAGTCCCTGGCTGCCATATTGTTTTGCTTCTCATTTCTAAATAGAGTCTTTAATGCAGCTATCTAATCCCTATTTCATCAAAGAGCTGAAATTATTTAAATTTGCTTGAGGGTTTCCATTGTTTTCTTTCTTCTCTGCTGTTCTTTTGCCAGATGACTCCCTCTTGTGGTGGAAGCTATTCTTTCCTGCCTTCAGAGGAGGTTTTATAGTTCTGCTCAACCAGTGTTCTTTTTGTTCCTCAGGACCTTCAGAGTTTCAATCAGAGCTCCTTCTACGCCTTTTATTTTCTAGAATTGCCTTTTTAATTTTTTTTCCCTCTACTCTCTCATGCTATATCTTCTTTGGGTAGAACCATGGGAAGATTTCCATCAGGTGTGAGTACTAGAAATAGCTGAGCTTCCTATGGATATTTGGCTAAATTTTTATCTTATGGGTATTTATGGATTAGGTAGTATCTGTTTCATTCTTTTATTGGCTGCCTAGAAGCTCAGAAAACATGTTTGACTTGTCTGAAGCAAGTGCATTGAACCCAACAGCAAACACTTCATATATATCATTATCCTTAACTTCACCTTATTTTTCCCATTTTTATTTTTCTCAATTCTGATTTTCTCACTATTTACACTTTAAATTTATTTTCTATGCAAGTTTGTCATGTTGAAGGAAACTCTGCAGAAATGTGGTGATGTATAAATACACAAAAGAAGATACAAGTGGCATAAAATTTTTGCCTGCAGAGGAAACACAGACCAGAAATAATGCAGGTTCCACAGAGGTTGGGATAAATCTGCAAAGGAGAGAGTGTTATTCTGGAGAGTTGAGAGAAATTGGTACAAAAGTCCATGATCGAAGTCAGTAAGAACATTTATAGTTTTCTGCAACCCTGGGTGTGTCTTCCAGAGACTAAAATTCCTAAATTTCATGATCACAGGACTGACTCTACATAGTTATTCTGATGGATTTAGAAATGTAACTTTTCTGGATTCCACAATGAATCATGAGCCTTTATCATGAGAGAGACATAGATTAGTTTCAAGTCTCAGCTCTGGGGTTTAGCACAATATTCTTAATCTAATCGAGACTTGTGGTAGTGACATTTAATGCTCACTAAATATTCATGTGCTCCGGTATATGTCCCAGTTTACTTCTTTGCATTTTGGTGGGAATTAGTTCTTCTGTGCAGAAGCATAACACAACAGATGTGAGTTCACCATTCTTGACTTTTTCTGCCTACATGATGAGGAAGCCAGTGTTCCACAGGGTGAATCTACAACATGGTGAATCCTCTATCAACCTGGGTCCTCAAGTGAGTGGGTAGAACAAAGCCCCCACAGACTCATGCTGGACATTAGATGAGTGAGGAGTAAATGTTGATTTTGTGAAGCTAGTGATTTTGGAGTTATATGTTACAGCAATAGAGGTTAGCATAATCTCACTAAAACAGTCCTCGGTTTCCATGGCAGTAAAATAGGAAAAATAATCACTTCTTGACAGGTTTCTTTTTTAAAGTT
>NW_006434516.1:219098-225932 GCF_000325575.1 Pteropus alecto
TTTTATAATAATGATAATTTTTATTGCTCTCTTCAGCACAGTTACAAGATCAGGTCTGATGGACTGTGGCTTGATTCAGAGCAGTGGGATGAAATGGAAAGAACAGAGTTTTGGGGATCAGACAGATCTAGAGTCATAATCTAATCAATACAAATTCATCATGTGAATTAGTGCAAACCATTTAATCATTCTAAGTCTGTTTCCACAACTGTAAAATGTGGCTAATTTTATCTAACTTACAGGCTTATTGTGAAGATTAAAAGAGCCTGTCAAGGTCCCAGCAAGTAGGTTGGCATATAGGTAATTCTTTTCCTTTTGTTTCCCAGAATGTTTTCCCAACAGGCTACCTCAAAGCAAGCCACAGCCTGTTTGCCTTGAAAGTGGCCTTCTTCCAGGAATGTTGATTCAGTTAAGCACTAAAATAGTAGTGCTACATTCTCAAGACCACTGTGCAATTCTCAATGTATTTTTCAGCAGGGATTGTAATCTGAAGTGAGGTTATAAAGACTGATAGTATCATGAGTTGTTATGACTCAAGTTGCTAGCAACTTTGGGGAGTGCAGTGGGAAATCAAAGGGATATTAGCTCAGCCATCTTAGCAGAAGGGAGATGAATGATGATAGGGCACAGCAGTAAGCTTTGATGGGGACATAGACAGGAATTAGTATAAGTCTCTCCGCTTCCCTCTGTACCCCTCCCTGTCAAGAGGCCCAACTTATATAGGACTAGGAAGTTTAGGCTGTAAAATAGACCCCAGGGTCCACGAGAAGGAACTGAACCTGCAAAGGAAAAGAAAGAGAAGTTCAATTAAATGTATTAAAGGGAAAGATGTTTTTAGGCTGGTCTTCTTAAAGCCTCTTATATTTTTCTTGCTCAAATGATGGCCTCTCCTGTTTTTACAGGCTTCAGCCTACTATGCAATAACTTCTTCTGCCTCTGAACTCCTCCAGCTCTAGTCAGCCACACAATTCAATTAGCAATTAACCATGTCCTGCCTTGTGGCATCTCTCCTGCTGCTCCTCTGAAGTCCTATTTCTCTCTTGAATTCCTATTTGAATTTTCAAGTGTTTGGGTCATATGTTACAGCATAGGTTTCAAGTACCCAGATGGCAGGGTGATCTGGATTTCCACAGGTCCCACTATGTCTAGAGTGGGGCCAGGAGCAGTGTCCGGCATTGGATAAGATCCAAGGAACATGATTTTCTTGTTTAATTGTCATTTGGTTATGTCTCCGTGACCTTGGTCTCCCAGTTTTGGCTTCTCTCAATTTATCTATTTCCATCAAAGCAGATCCTTGTCATTTTGGAAACTTATGTCTTGAAATCTTTACCATTCCTTATAAAAAGGATTACTGTTAAAACATATATTTTTCATTAGACCTTTTCATGTTCTCTTTACTGCCTTCACTAGCACTTGCGGTGGCTTTCTTTTTTTCACGGAGAAACAAAGAGACAAAGTGTTCATTATTCATAAAAAATTATTATGTATATTACAGTGAAGGTAGAAGAACATAATCATTTTAGAGGAGCAGATGTTGGCAGTCAGCTGTGCTCACACGCTTAGTAACTTCCTCTTTCAAGGCAGCCTTGAGTGTGTGATGTTCCAATTTGTGACTCAAGAGAATGACAAATGCTATTATGTCATGGACCTGTGAATAGCAAAACTATAAGTGTAGAAGCCATGAATGCCCAGAGTCTCTCTTAGGTCTCTTAAGGTGTGTCTTAGCTAACTTGCTCCCAAAACAGCCTCAAAACAATCTGCTTCTTCATTCTCCCTTTATTATACTTATTTTTCTATTTCAACTACTTTATTGAGACATAATTCACCCACTTAAAGTATATAATTTATGACTTTTGGTATATTTACAGAGTCGTGCAACCATCATCACAATTAATTCTAGAACTTTTTAGTACTCCTCAAAATAGGGAAGAGAGAATGAAGCAGATTGTTTTGAGGCTGTTTTTGAAGCATATGAGTCCCCTCTAAGCTCACCTCATTCCATGGGCATCTTGGAGAGGAGCCAGGAGGGAAGCAGAAAACCAGAGAAACCTGAGACATGGGCAATTATTTTCAAGGGGACTGAGCAAAGAGATGAGTAATAACAAGTATTACAAAGATGTGTAGAAATAGGAGCCCTCATACATTGCTGGTGGGACTGTAAAATGGTGCAGCTGCTGTGTAAAACAGTTTAGACGTTTCTCAAATATCAAACATGGAGTTACCTTATGACACAACAACTCCACTCCATAGGTATATGCCTAAAAGAAGTGAAATCATAGGTTCACAGAAAAATTTGTACAAGAATATTCATAGATATATTATTCATAATAGACAAAAATGGAAACCACTGAAATGTCCATCAACTAATAAATGAATACATAAAATGTGATTTATCCATATAATGGAATATTATTTGGCCACAAAAAAGAACGAAGTACTAATATATGCTACAACATGGATAACCATGACAACAGTAAGCTGAGTGAAAGAAGCTGGTCAGGAAGGCCATATATTCAGCTCTCTAGGAGACAGAAAGTAGATTTGCAGTTGCTTAGAGCTAAGGGGATTAGACAACTATCTCCATGACCTGGGTGTCATGCTTACACGACTATCTTCCCTTGTTTGTAGGGACTGTGAAGGGGAACTCCATGTGATGGATCCTCCAGGCTTTGCTCTTGACACACTAAGTCAGAGCTAGAGGAAATGACTCTGAAACTCTCCACTCTGAAAAATCTCATCTTTTAAGCATATTGCCTTGCTTCAATATCATATTTGCATGCCAAGATCCAACTCTTTGTTTTCTTTCTGTAACAAATATGAGTCCTGAAGGAATGAATGCATCTGACTGACTAGAACAAAGATTACATATCCAGGAAGGCAAAAAAGGAAATTAACAATTTTCAAAATATTATTCCTGGTACATCACTATTATTTTAGTGTTTTCACTTTTATTTTTAGCCCTAGACCCATCACCTAAAAAGATTTTTGTCTAGCTTTAATATTGTAGTTCATATTGTGATTATAAAGAGTTTTTTCCAAACCTAAGATCCTACTAAAAATATCTTTAATTATGCAAGTGTTTCATGAATATACTAATATCATTTATAATAATAGTCATTATAAATAAAATTATAAATAAAATTCAGATAAAGCTAAAATCTCTCTTAAATACCACCTTTAATTCCAAGACCCTTGAGGAGACAACGTGCTTATCTCTGATATGTATCTTTCAAGATCTTTTCCTTATGCATATATTTTGACACAACTATTTATAATCATGAGTAGGTTTGCCTCCTTTCTACATGAATGCTATTATTTTTTGTGCATTGTTTTGCAGCTTGTTTTTTTCCACTTAAAAATTATTTTGAAGATCTTTCAAAGTTGGCAGTACAGGTAGCTTTACCTCACTGTCTTCTAACTGATACATAGTATTCCATTGTACAGAGACACCAAAGGTTATGAAGGTGGGTCTTGATTAATAAGCATGCAAATTGATTATTATTATTTTCTTATTGTTACAAATTACGATCCAGGAAACATTCTGGTATATACCTTTTTCTGCACATATGCAATGGTTTCTCTAGGGAGAGACTAAGAAGAGATATTATTAGGGCAAAGAGTATTTTTATTTAACATTTTAATTTATGCTACCAAATGGCCCTCTGGAATGTCTGAACCTAGATAATGCTTCTAATTGTGCTTTTTAAGAATTGCACATATCCTAAATCCTTTACCCCGGGAGATAGTGATACACTCTTCATTCCCCTGAGAATCATTGATTTATACTTTAGTATGAATACAATCATTGTGTTTTCTCGACCAGAGAAATCTACACTTAAAGGCTTCTAATTATGGAATAAAGTACATTGTTTTCTGTTGAAGTAATTTCAGGCATCGGTGAATAAGGAAGAAGGTATTTTGGGATGTGCAAGCTCTTCCGTGCCCCTGAAATTACTCCATCTTGGTTGTTTGCTACCCTGTGGGGCACACAGGATACTTTGCTCTCTTTTGGTCCTCCACAGCTGGGAGGAGCTATGGTCCAGAATGGGAAGACCTCAGAGAAAAGATCTTAACTTCTCCTTTTGGTTCCTCTTTGCAGAGGACTATCGTGGACCTGACAGAACACAGGTTCACAAGACCCATGGGGAGGACCCAGAACCTCTGGGAACAGACACCATTCCAGGAGCACCTGAGAGTCTCAATAGCAGAGGAAGGGTGGGATCAATTCCATACCAGGCATTGTCAAGCTGTAGCTAGGATATTAGCTAAGGGGCACAGGCTGAGGCTTTCTGGAGAAGAGGCAGGAAGTCAGAGCATGAAGCTGGTGAGCAGGAAGTGGGCTATGGCCAAGATAGCAGCATTGAGCTGCATCCGTCCTTGTGTGCTTCAGCCACATGGGCTGGCTGGTTCAGAAGACTTTAAAGTTGTGCATATGGGTGGATGGGGGGTGGTGTGAGGCAGGACTGTAGAATAAACTAGAATGTCTAAAAATCTCATAGCAACTCTGAGAGATGGATTTAAATGTCGACCCGTTTAGCAGATGAGAAAACATGCTCAGAAATAGCTGAAGAGTTCTAGTGGGCAGAGGCATAGTAGACAGAGGCATGGTTTGCATTCATATCGGTCCAACTTAGAGACTCATGCTCAGCCCCAGGGAGGAGGCTACTACAGATGTCTGTTCACCTGTCTGTCTGTCTTGGGGACTGTGTGTGAGGTTTCCAGTGGATCTTTAGTTTGTATTTGGTGAGTGACCGAATGAATAAATGAACTTAAGCTGCTTCCTACCATGAGGAGGCGCCACCTGAAAGGGTGACAGTTAAGAGGTCTGCTTCATCCCTGAAATTCTTACCTTGAAATTTTTCTCACAGGGATAGTGCTCCCCATGTGAAACCCAGCTGTGAAATGCCTCTGTGTTCTGACCAGAGTGACCAATCTCAGGCTTGTGAGAAGAGGAGGGGAGTTGAGTCTGCTATCCCTGAGGGGTTCAGCTAGGGTGAGGGTGGGAGACAGTGTAGTGAGGTTCTGAGCACAAGAACAAACGTCTTCTCTTTCCTGGGTTCGATAGGTATTCATCCTCAAACAATTCAACAGCTTCTTTCTCCTTTTCTTCCTCTTCCTGTGCCTGTTTTTCCCAGCCGTCATCGCTTCTGCTTGTCTAATGTTTACTATATGCTACATACATTGTCACCACTTGAGCATTATCACGAAGAGAGAGTAAGTCTACAGATAAGGAAATCGAAGCTCTGGGGAGTAAGTACATTTCTGGGTTCATACAGATAATAGACTGCATGAGCTTTCACTCTCCCTCCCACCTAACTGTGAAAGTGTAGAATTCACTTGAAGATTTGAAGATTCCAGCTTCTGAGATAAAAGGGGTCACTTCTGTAGAGCAACCGTCACTGCCTGACCATGATGAAATATATTACCTGAGAAGATCTCAGCTGTACCTTTGCTTTAAATCAAATTTATGGCTCAGTGACTGCATGAATAAATGATAACATCAAATGTTTCAATATAAATCCTTCAAGCATGCATTGTTTCCAGAAAAGAAAGTTTGCTTTTGGCTTAGAATAGACTCCCAAAGATCAGAAACTAGGAAATTCCCTTCAAGAGAACTAGAGAATAAAGATGAATCAGAGCTCATGAGATTTGGAGGGCAAGACATTGGGTTAGAGTTGGCCCTCTGCTCCATTTCTTCAGGTGCTAAGAGATAACAACAGCTTTCATTTTATAGGTAGCTTTCTCTGGGCCAGGCCTGAAACACATGTATTTTACTTCATCTTACCAAACTCCTGCAAGATATATATTATTCCCCTCACTTTACATATAAGAAAACTGAGGTTTGATATGAGGTTTGAGGTGTGGTACTTCACTCAAGGTCACACAGCTAATCAGAGTGGAAGCCAAAATTTCACCAGGTCTATTTGACTCTGGTCTGAATTTTATCCAACTAACCTCAAAGTTTCCCTAAAGTTCTGTTGGTGCTTTATGCTTTTAGGATAATTTCAAACTCTTCATACAGGTGAGGGATAAGTAAAATGAAGAAAACTAACATTTATTGTCTTCTATGTACTTTTCACACATTTTTCCTTTTTCTATACGACAACCCCGTGAAGTAGATTATGGACTTTCTTCATGACAAACATAATTGCTTCAGTGAGAAAAAGGGTTAGAGGTTAGAGAGTTTTAGAATTGCCATTACAAAGTTATTTTTTAAATGTATATTTCAATAATGAAGGTGATTTTTAGTCATGATAAGTATAAAAGCCATGAGTTGAAAATAATAGAAACATCACCAAGGAAATCCTGAATGGCACATTAAAACCAAACCTAAATGAAAAGGTTCCTGGAAC
Organism: Pteropus alecto; assembly: GCF_000325575.1. NCBI lineage: Eukaryota > Metazoa > Chordata > Mammalia > Chiroptera > Pteropodidae > Pteropus > Pteropus alecto. The sequence continues at coordinate 225,452 of NW_006434516.1, forward strand.
ATCAAATTACATTGTAGTTCACAACTTTGAAGTACCAGGAATCCTTTCTATCAGATAGATGGAAAGCTACGTGATAAACAATTTGCAAGCTCCTAAGCTGCCCACACGTTTGATTCCCCTTATGTCCTAGTGTAGGCCTCAGCCATGAAGAAGTGATAATAATTGTCTTCATGATGCAAATCATGCTCTCCAATCAATGAACTTCCTATATTATCCAGTATGTGTGGTGAAAACTGGGACACCCACATTACTCTCTCACCTCCCTTCAGTGATTTGGTCTGAGGCTTGTTTGGGCTTTTCCTACTGCAGCTGGCCCAACAGATTCCCTCTCCCGGCTAGCATCAGACTGCAGGCAGTGGTGAGGCAGAGGCGGGAAAAAGCTCTGTGGGCAGCTTGCCACTTCCTTCTCTGCCTTTGACATTTGGTTAATTCCATTCCATTATCCTGTGTCTGTATGAGTTTTAACTGAAATACAAAACCA
>NW_006434516.1:225947-230608 GCF_000325575.1 Pteropus alecto
TCTTTCCCTCTTCCCTCAAGATAATGTGAGTAAACGGTGCAGAACCGGCCATCAGCTACACCAATAACATCTTGAAAGTTTGCTCTGAACTTATTAGAAAACACAATGTCTGTACAGAGAATGGACTCATTTATCACATCTCCCCAGAACATTGGTGTTGGACGGGGCTGGTGAGCAAAGCTCACTGCAGAGACAAGGACACGATGAGAGAAAACCCAGCATACCTGGGGACACACAAGTTATGCTTTTCTGCTCAGCAATGAATTTCTTTTGACTCTGCTAAATTACAGCAGAGGCAGGATAACTCTGAAGTGGAAACAAGGTGGCTGGTGGGCCCTGAGATGGGACATAAATCAATCTTGCAGATAACAGCTAAGCACCAACAGTGTGGTGGTAGCAGTGCGCATGGAACACTTGAAGGACTGGGAAGGGATTCTATTTTCTGTCAACTATTTCTCTGCTTCCTTCCATTGTTCTCTATACTTTTGGTTAAGAACACACACTGTTAACTTCCATGTGCTCTGGCCCCTTTATCTCTCTTCCTTCATCCTGTGTCCTGCCTCCCTCATTTACTAAGCTCCTCCACATACCAGGCTGGTTCCAGGCTCAGGGCCTTTATCACTGCTGTTTTGCTGCCTGAATTGCTCTGTCACCATATATCACATACCTGCTCCTTGTCACTTAGGACACACCGCAAGTCACATTCTCAGAGAGGCCTCCTGGTCTTTTCTATTTTTTTCAGCTTTATTGAGATTAAATTGACAAATAAAAATTGTATATATTTAAGGTATACAACTTAATGTTTCAATATACTTATGCATTGTGAAATAATCAAAATCAAACTAAATAACATATCCATTTTCTACATAGTTATCATTTTCTTTTATTCTTTGTGGTGAGATCACTTTAGATCTACTCTCTTAGCAAATTTCAAGTGTACAGTACAATACCGTTAACTATAGTCACATTGCTGAAAATTAGATCTCCAGAACTTATTCATCCCACAAAACTGAAATTTGACCCACATCTCCCCATTTTTACCCTACCCCTTCAAGCTCCTAGAAACCACCATTCTACTCTCTGCTTCTATTAGTATGACTATTTTAGATTTCACATGTAAGTGATATCAGGCAGTATTTGTCCTTCTGTGCCTGGCTTATTTCATTTAGCACAATGTCCTCTAGGTTCGCTCATGTTGTTGCAAATGGTAGGGTTTCCTTCTAAGACCAAATAATATACCATTATATATACACAACACATATTCTTTATTCATTCATTCATCGATGGACATTTAGCTTGTTTCCACATCTTGGCTATTGTGAATAATGTTGCAATTGACACGAGAGCACAGATATCTCTTTGAGATCCTGATTTCATTACCTTTGGATAAATACCCAGAAGTAGATTGCCTGATCATACTAGTATTTAAAATTTTTAATTTATTGAGAAAACTCCATACTGTTATCCATAGTGGCTACACGAATTTACGTTTTCACCAAGAATGCACAAGGGTTATCTTTTCTCCACATCCTCCCTAAGACTTAGCTTTTGCCTTTTTGATAATGGAGGTCTCCTGGTCTTGACTACTGGATGTGAGCTACTTCCCAATCTCTGTCATTTCACTCTTTATCTTCTTTCTGGAACTTATCACTCTCTGAGGTTTTCTTGCTTCATTTCTTGTCAGTCTTATTCTTCTAGAACATAAGCTTCTTGACAGTAGGTGTTGTATCAGTTTGTTCAACATGTACAGTTATCTTCTAGAACAGTGCTTGGCACATAGGCAAAGCCCAACAAATATTTGTTGAATGAATGTGTCTGTGTACAAAGTTATATAATGTGGCTCTAAGTTAAGAAAGAAATGGGGCTTAGAGCTGAACTGATCTGGGCTCTAAGCACTTCCTTCCTCTCTGCCCACTAGGCCTCAGGCACTCCACAAGGCCTCCTCCTTTTGTGTACTGTGGGTGGATGCCTTTTCTGATGATACCTCTTTTTCCTGCTCTTGGTCACTGGCTCCATTTTGCCTCCATTCATTTGCATTTAGTTCTTTTCTCTGCTCATCAGTTCACACCATTTTTGGGCCTGTTTGCTTAGGAAATTGCCTGCTGTTTGCTTTTGTTCCCAGTGCTACATCGTCCACTCTCCCACCCAGCCTGGTCACAGCCAGTGGCCTCCTGTTTTCCTGGGGGGAGAGTTTAAACTTCTGCTCTCAAGGGGCTGATTATCTAGTTGGGAGGGTAGAGAAGTGAACAGAAAAGTATCATTTAGAGGCTGATTGTGATCACAGACATAAGTTTGGGGTGTTGGAGGAGCAGAGTGGAGGAGCCTCAATCTGAATTGTGTGTGGGAGAGTCAGGAGGGCTGCCTGGAGGAAGTGGCATGGGAGCAGAGTTTTGAGGGAAAAGAGACATTTTTTTCTTTTTTTAAAATTTATTATTTTTTATGGTGACATTGGTTAATGGAAAATAGACATTTCAAAGCAAGGAAAGTTAGGGTTATGTGTTCCAGTCAAAGCAAATAGCACATGGGAAAAGATGGAAATGAGAGAAAATGGAATTCTAGAGAAATTTCTTCAATATGACTAGAATTAAAGGAAAGAGTAAATCTGAGAGGGGCAGGATTTTGGTCTTAACTAATTAGAATACACAATGTTTCAAAAAAGATTAAACTTACTTATTACATTAACAAAGAATATTTGAGGAGTGTGCTGGTAGATGAAACTTGAGAGCCTGGTAGGGGTGATCATGGAAGGCTTTGAGCACCATGTTAAGGATCATGCAGCTTATTTTGAAGGACTTGGGGAGCCTCTGAAGGGTTATCAACAGAAGAGTGATATGGTTGACTGTATATCCATAAGCAAAAATCCACAGAAACTGCTACCACAGATGTTATCAGATATTATGTAAAGCAAAGTTTAGAGGTTATACAATTTTGGAAAAGGTGGGCTAATAGAAGTGAATTTATTTTTTTGGTGGAAAGTAGGACTTTTCAGAGCCTCTAATATACTAATGAGCCATGAGAAACTCTAAGAAGGAGATATAATGTGAAAGTTACTCAACTTTGCTATGTCACTTTTTTTCTAAACTCTCTAAGACATAATCGATCTGACCCTAGGGATCCAAACTCATTTAAAGTTATTGCTTGCTTTCTTTTTATTTGCTTATTCATTATGTTAGTTTTCCTTTGCTGCAGTAACAAATTGCCACAAACTTTGTGGCAAAAACCAACACAGATGTATTATCTTCAGTTCTGCCAGTCAGGAGTGTGAGGAGCCGCAGCCAGAACCGCTGCAGAATGTCAGGGGTTAAAAACCAGGTGTACTTAAGGAGGATGTTGAAAGTTCCTTGACCCGACCCGTTCGAGAAGACAGGAACAAAGATGTTTTATCTTGAATTCTCTGTAAGCTTGCAACTGTTCATATAGCAATCACTGCAAATTCTTTGCTACAGTTTAGCAGAGAGTTCTGAGTTGTGAGAACTTCATTGTTTTGTAGGGTAAGTAATTTGGCTGACCTTGGGTCTTGACTGCTGTTTTCTCATTGTGATGCTATAAGTAGTGTGTTCTAAATAAACTCGGGGACACAGCTTGAATCTGTGCTCCCTCCTGCAATTCTGTCTGTCTTCTTTCTTTTCCTCAGTCCCCGCTCCTGCTTTCAGGTACCCTCAATTACTTTGTCGGCTGGCTTCCGACACAGGAGTCAAACCTGGTCTTATTCGACTAAAATCCAATTGTCCGCAGGACTACATCCCTTTCTGGGGCTCTAGGGAAGGATCTGCTTCCTTGCTCATTTGGGTTGCTGGCAGCTGTTAGCTCTATATGGTTGGAAGACTGAGATCCTATCTTCTTTGCAGGCCTCCTTCTTTGGAGAGTTGTTCTGGTTTTGAGAATTTCCTGCATTCCTGAGCTCATGGCCTCCTCCATCTTCAAAGCCAGAAACGGTGAATTGGGTTTCTCTCACTTTGACCCTTTTCCCCTTTTTCCTCTCCTCTCTGATCACAACCAGGAAAGGCTCTCCATTTTTAAGGACAAATGTGATTATACTGGGCTCACCAGATAATCCAGAATAATCTTCTCATCTCAGTGTTATATCCTTAATTATATGTGCAAAGTCTCTTTTGCTGTAAGGTAACATTCATTGAAATTAGAGATTAGAGATTAGAGATTAGGGTGTGGACATCTTTGGGCGGGGAGGGGCTGTTAATCTGCCTACCTCTCCCAACTTCACTTCACAGAAGAATCATATTTCAAGGATGATGACCATTTTCCAGAGAGAGAAAGTAAAAGCAAGGCTAAGTGTATGTAGTTTTGCTTCCTTTCATCTTATAAATCTTATAGCATTCTGCAGCACTGGGACTCTTCTTTCATTGTCCATCTTCTTATTCCAATTGGATGTAAATGAGCCAACCTTGTCTCCTCTTGGGTCATTCAGCTTAGATGTCACCTGGGCACACTGCCTCTTGGAAATATAGTTGAATCTGATGCAATCCCACTCTTTTGACCTGCAATGATCCAGAGCCCTCTCTATGATGTCTGCAGGTTCTCATCATTGCCTTGTCATGTCAACCTTGCATCTGCAGGACACCACTCTACCTTGCCCCCAAATCCCTGGATGTACAACTCTTTCTCTCCGAAAAAGCCACTCACGTCAGGCCCTTTATGTTTTT
>NW_006434516.1:230621-239085 GCF_000325575.1 Pteropus alecto
TTTTGTGGACTTTTAATGACAATTTTGGGGTCATAAGGAAGAATCAGTGTTGTAGTCTTCTTCCATCTCACTAGCTCTGCCTGCTTTTTCTTCTTTTCTTCCCTCCCCTCTATTGTCCCTTTGCAGCCAAGAAGTCTCCCTAATAGTCTTACCCGAGACCATTTTGGCAAATATGGGAGGTCCCTTTTTAGATATAGGCTAATGCATTAAAAAATTGATTTCTGGATAATTGAAGTCCAGAGGTACAAAGAGCACTGCAGAGATTTTGCTGTAGTGTCCATGCATTTATAATAGATATCAGCATTGTATGTGTTTCACATTCCAGAGGTTGATCTTGAGTCCAATGACCAATGTCAGATACAGGTAGGGTGGCTTACCCTTCGGAGCAGGTCACTGTCTTCTCCATTTTTTCATACTTATGCTTAAATCAGCCTATGTGCACTCCATCTCTACAGTTACATTAGCAACCCCATTTCTGTGTGTCAAGCTGCAAACACAGTCCACAAAATAAGGAAAACCTGAACCAGTGTAAAAGAGTGAAAGAGCAAAGCCATCCTTTCACATCTGGAGTATTAAACAGTTCTCACAAGCAACTACCTGCAAGGTGAACCATACTTAAAACATTCATTTGATGCAGCTACTTAATATCTTTTGATTTAAATGGTATGGAATGAGTGAAAAAAATACTGCAAGTCAGAAGTCTTGTCCCATAAACACAGGAGGCATTGCAAAATACCTGAGATAAGAGAACATAAATCAGTTTTATCCTGAAAGGTCATGAAACCAAATCAAGGAAAACACAATTCACTTAACTTTAGTAGAATGTGGTGAAGCAGCCCTGATAAACTGGTGAAAGCTTGTTTTACAGTATTTGTCTAATGGTTTTTGGCAAATTTGTCAGTGAATTAAACAATTCGAGTTTTAGAGAATTCAATTTCTCTGAATTGGCTTTTGGCAAATTTGCTAGAGCCCACAGCTTCAATCCCAAGTGGCTTATTAAGGAATTTCTTTTGAAAAAGTACAGTGCAATCCTCGTAAAGAATTCCTGTGAATACAATTTTTATCTATTTCTTTAAAAGCTAGCTCTTCTACCACTATTTTCTTTGTTAGGTTAAAGATGATCCTGGGCTTTAGCTTTCCTGATGAAATTTCTTTGGTGTCATTCCCTAGGGACATTCACTTCCTCACCTCTGGGGTGTTCCCCCTGGTGAACCCTGTTAATTTCTAAGATAGTATCTTCTATTCTCCTTCAGTGGGAGACTTGGAATTTTATGATAAGAATTTAATTTCTTTTAGCTTTCTACTTGTCTCGAGCCACGAGATCATATTTATCTTTTTAAGTAGTAAAAACATCTCTTTCTCAGAAGCCTGGAGTGGATCCTGCCTTTGGCTGGCTTTCCAATCCTTTCCTATCAGGAACTCCAGAATGATGTTGTCATTTCTTCCAAAGGTCGCTGTCACCTGGACATCACAGCCTGCTCTTCCTTGTCAGTGGGAATTAGGCAGCCTCGTCCTTCGTAGGTTCCTCTGTCTTCATCAATACAACTTCTGTGGACTGCCAAGAGGTGATCTAGGGCTGAGCTTCTTGGTAGCAGGAGACTGCCAGTTTGGATCCCCTCCCTACCCTGTCTGACCCTGAGTGGTGTAAAGAACTATATGGGGAATGTCTTTGTTAGTGTTCAGGCCGGGGGACCCTCTGATAAGGAGGCTTCTTCGTGCCTCTCCTTTGTTTTCACTGTAGGCTTCGCCCATGTTTCTATACAGCTGTCTGTCTTTTAGAACACAATGTTAGCCCTCTCTCTCCTATCAGACCTGCTTTTCACAACATTGAAGCCTCCATTGTGGCCCACCCTCCCCCCACTGAGTTTTACTGGTGAATAGAATGTCTTTTTTTTTTTTTTTTATTTTACCTGTAAATTTTCTCCACTTCATTCAATATTTATCGACTGCTTATTGTGTGTCTCCATGCTGTGGAGACACAAAAGAGGGTAAGCTGAATTTCGCTTGAGGAGAGATGATGATCTCGATGGGGACCTGAGATTAATGCACAAGGGACTTTGAGGTGTTTAGAACAGGAATCAAATAAGACCCACAAGCAAAGGCATAATATGCATTGAGGGCTTCAGAGAAAATATAACAAGCTGAGTTGGAGGATTATGGAAGCCTGGTGGGAGGAAAATTTAAACTGGGCCTTGAATGAAGGAGAGAATTGGGATAAACTAAAGAGGAAGAAGGGCATTCAAAAGGAAAGGGGAGGATGGCATGAATAATCTTGCAGAGGCAGAAATGAGCATGTCCCACATGAAGGACAGTGGTGGGTGGGAGTGTACTAGTGGACAGAAAGCAATTTGGCCAAATTTGATAAGCTGCTCTTCATAATGATTTGGTAGTAGTGATGATTTCATAAAAAATATAAGCCCCCCTTTTTTTTTATTGCAATTCTTGGTACCATTTGAATATAATTAGAATTGTTTTGCAAAAATGTGTGTCCTTGAGATTTTTTTTGTTTTTCAGAATTAATTTTTTCCTTTGTATTTACCATTAATTTTTAGCCATTTATTCCCTCCTTTATGGTTTTTATAACAGGACCATTTGGATTACTGCAACTGCCTAATGAGATTAGTTAGAAGAATCTGTTAGACAAAAACAGATGCACATATCTGCATAAAAAATGGTCTGTAAGGATACACTCAGGTTCTTTATTGATGATCTCTGAGTGGGGAGAATTATGGATATTCTTCATCTTTTCTTTTTGCTTGTACATATTTTCACATTTCTTTCACAGGAATGGATTGCTTTTGTAAATGGAAATCAATGACAAAAGTCAGTAAGCAAAGAAGTTGCAGAAAATATTATCTGGAGTTTTTCAGGGGCTGGAGTTCCTTGATGTAAAGTTTTACATTTATTTAAAGCCCATTACGTCTGCTCTGCAGCTTTTGCCATGCTTTCAGTTTCATCCATTGTTTGAAGGACTTAAAACTTACATTCTTACCAGCTTGCTTTCAGTCAAACTGTTTTCTGCCCAGTCACCAGTCACCAGTCACCAGTCACCAGTCACTCCCGTTAGTGATGGATCACCTGGGTGGCAGCGAGGCATGCACAGAGCAGGTGGTTGGTCACCTCTGGGATGCCACTTGAAGGGCCAAGCTTTTTCTGTTCAGCCATAGCAGCATTCAACCTCACAGTGCATCAGAATCACCAGGGGAGTTTTCAAAATCTACAGTTGCCCAGAGACACTGATCCCTCACTATTTGCAGGCATTAGTATTTTTAAAAAGCTACCTGGATGATTCCAGTATGCAGCCAGGGATGAAATATTCATCCCACTGAGCTAAAATATTCCTATTGATCCATTCTTCAGCTTCTCCACTGGATCAAACTACTTTACTTTCTCTCAGGCATGTTTCTCAAAGTGTGGTGCAGAGACTTCCGTGTAGAATCATTTGGAAAGGCTGCTGAGCATGCGGGTCTCTGGGCCCCACTGCAGACCCACTGAATCAAAATCTCTGGGCACTGGATCCAAGAATCTGAATTTTAATAAGCTCTTCAGTAATTCTTTTAAACTGTATTTGAACTGAAACCTTGAGAACTATTGTTGTCGAGTGCCTCTAACTGGCTTTTCTTTCTTTCCTGTCTCATCCTGTTCCTCTGTAGCACATTGATTTTGTCAGTTCATCATGGGATTAGCATTTCTACAGGCCAGTCTTACATCTGGTAACCACTTTTCTCCTAGAGACAGATTATAATGTGATAGAAAACTGTGCAAATTGGGTGGAAAGATACACTTTTTAGATTAATGCATCCATTTTATAACTGAGCTTGTTACAGGTCTATATTTCTCCATCATAAAAAGAATACATACTTATTATAAAAATTTGGAAACACAGAAAAAGAGAAATTGGAACAATAAAATCACTCATATTCCCACCACTCAAAGACAACAATTGTTTACAATATTGTGCCTTAATTTTTGTCTTTTAAAAACAGTATGTCTTCTTCTTCTTCTTCTTCTTCTTCTTCTTCTTCTTCTTCTTCTTCTTCTTCTTCTTCTTCTTCTTCTTCTTCTTCTTCTTCTTCTTCTTCTTCTTCTTTTTAAAATGATCATACTCTTGTGGAAATTAGATATTGTAGCTTTTATTTTCATAGATTGACTTTAGTTATAGAAGGTAAGCTATTTAATTAGAAACCTGTGGACTTTCATTGTTGTGTTGCAACTGTCTTCCTCAATAAGAGAGGGGGATATTCACTTCAATTCCCCTCAAAGGGTGAAAAAAGAGCTGGGTGGGCTTTTCAGTGAAAAGATCCTCCCCCATGTTACCAGCAGTTAATGAGAAGGGAGGCTCGTAAATTTAATGGTTTAGTCACATAGACTTGGAAACCAGGTTTATTACAGGAAATTGTATCGGGCCATTTAAGTTATAAAATAAGTTGATTAGAGGAAATTGAATTTGCTAACTTAAGCTGTAAAATGACCTCAATAGCTGTGTGTTAATTTAAATCACTGGTATATATACCAAGTGGATCCTATTGGTTATGTATTCTTGGAGGCTTGGTGATTTATTCACAGAAGCAAAGTAATTGTAAAAAAGAAAAAACCCTACAGCTTTAAACAACCAAGTTCTATTTCTTGTTTATGCTGCATGTCTATAGTGAGTTGGAAGAAGAATTCGTGCCAGTTCCTTTTCACTCTGTGGCTCAGGGTTCACCATTTCCAAGATCTTCAATTGACAAAGCCAGGGGAAGAAAAGACAAATACATTATCTCTTCGTTTGTCTGTTTGTTTTTATTTTTTTCCCGGCTTTATTGAAAATAATAGACAATTAGTTGTTCATATTTACATTGTACAATTCAATGAGTTTTTTCAATTATAGTTGGCACACAATAACATATTAGTTTCAATCATACAGCATAGTGATTAGAGATCTATATAACTCACAAAGTGATCACCATACTAAGTCTAGTACCCCTCTTTCCCCTTATATATTTATTACATTATTAACTATTTTCCTTATGCTACACTTTATATTGTAATGTCTATTTTGTAACTATCCATTTGTACTTCTTAATCCATTTCCACTTTTTTGCCACCCTTACAACCTCCCTCCCTCAAAATATTCTCTGTGTCTATGAGTTTCTGTTGTTATTGTTGTTGATTTTGTTCTTTAGATTCTACATATATGTGACATCATGTGATATTTGTCTTTCTCTATCTGACTTACTTTATTCAGCGCAATACTCTCTAGGTCCATTCAGGCAATATCTTTTTCCATTTCCTTACTTTTAGTCTGTGTGAGTCTCTTGTAAGTAGCATATGTAAGGGTCTTTTTTTCTTATCCATTTAGCCACTCTATCTTTTGGTTGGAGCACTTGATTCTTTTCCATTTGCGGTACTTGTTCATAGGAATGTAGTTATTACCATTCTTTATTCCTGTTTTTGATACATGTCTTTTCTTTTTAAAGAAGTCCCTCCAACATTTCCTGTAATACTGGCTTGGTGTTGACGAATTCCTTTAGCTTATTTTTGTCTGGAGGCTCTTTATCTGTCCTTCGACTCTAAATGATAGCTTTGCTGGATAAAGTATTCTTGGTTGTAGATCCTAGATTTTCATCATGTTGAATATTTTTTGCCAAGCCCTTCTATCCTGCACAGTTTCTTTTGAGAAATCAGCTGCCAGTCTTATGAGCACTTCCTTGTAGGTAACTAACTGCTTTTCTCTTGCTGCTTTTAAGATTCTCTCTTTGTATTTAACCTTTGGCATTTTAATTATGTCTTCTTGTTCTCCCTCTTCAGGTATCCCTATGACACATGTTGTTACTCTTAATTTTGTCCCACAGCCTCCTTAAACTATTATAATCTTTGTTAATTTTCCCCTGTCATTCTGATTGGGTGCCCTTGGCATCTCCATATTCTATATTGGTGGTTCGATCCTCTTCTTCATCCACTCTGTTGATTCCCTCTGATATACTCTTCATCTCAGATAATGTAGTCTTCATTTCTGACTGGTTCCCTTTTGTAATTTCAATTTCCATTTTCATGGTTTTTTTTTTAATCTCCTTGTTAAGTATTGGCTGAGTTAATTTACACTTCTCCTAAGTTCATTGAGCATCTTTATAACCAGCGTTTTGAACTCTGCATCTGTTAGATTGCTTAACTCCATTATTCCTGGATCTCTGTTCTCTTCTCTCATATGGTTTCTGCTTTTTTGTCTTCCCACTTTGCCTGCCTTTCTGTATCTGTTTCTATGCAAGCTCCTAAGTCCTTCAGTCTTATTAGCATGGCTTTGTGTAGTAGGTGTCTAGTGGCACAGTCCTGAGAGGGGTTCAGCTGCAGACCAAGTTTATCCTGGCCTGTGCCCCTCCGGCACCACCCGTTAAGCTTCAGCAAGCAATCCACAGATGCTGTGCTTATAGTTTCCTCAAGAGGCTATGCCAGAAATCGAGGTCAGTTGCCACCAGTGTGGGTCTTGGCACTTCTCAGCAAGGAGCACTGGACTCACCAAGGACACAACTGGATGTGGCTTGGGGGGTTCTTGTGTTGGAGGAGGCAGAGTTTCAGGGAATCTTCTGGGAGGAGTGACCTCTGTTTTCCAGTTGATGATGTCTCAGCTATGGCAATGCTGTCTCCACACACTAGGAGTGCGGAGGGTTCAACAGAGGAACAATAATTATTGCTGGACACTCCTGCCCATGAGAGAGCCTTACCTCCAGCCCTCACTCCAACAACTCAGTGTCTTCTGCAAGTTCCTGGTGTCCCCTGTGCAGCTGACCAGGCACTGGTGCTCAGAGTGAGCAGGTCGATCACCACAAAAATACGGTCATGGACGTGGCCCCTTTAGGAGGCATCTATAGCTGCTGGCTGCCATAGCCTCTGTCTCACTCAACTGCTAGGGACTGGGTAGCCTCTCGTCTTCATCCCCTCCTACCTTCTACTGTTGCAGAGTGATTAATTATTTCTCTCCCTAGTTGTAATGCTTCTGTTCATCTAGATCCTAGGTGACTTTTCTTTCTGTTTGCTCTATGTTTCTGTCACAACTTTGATTTGGTCACAAGGGCTATGAACAAAGCCTCTATCATCTACACCATTTTTTCCTGTCTCCCATATCATTTCTTACATACTGATATTTTATTGGCTATAGCAAGACATGTGGCCACACAGACCTTCAAGTGGGAGGGTCATAATCCTCACAATACTTGGAGACAAAGTTGACCAGATGATGGTGAGTGGCAGTCTGTCACTACACTTGGGTCTCACTCTATCTCTGCAGACTGTGAATAACTAGAGACTGCTGCTCGCAGATTTAGGTCCAGCACAGTGCCAAGCATTTTTATTCATTTGTGGGTCATTTACCATTGTTTCCTGTCTTCTTTATTCATGTGTTAAACATTGTCCTCTCTCTATCTTTTGTAAAATATCAGTACCCTCCCTTGTAAATCATCCCATCAGAAATCTCAAGGAGACTCTGGGCAAGTGTCCATAAAAGCGAAGGATGCCTGAGGAAGGGGCATATGCTGAGGGAAAAAGCCAGGTTTTGGTAGCTGAATGTGGCTTCTCCTAGCAAAGTTATGAATAGATTCTATTTTTCCTCCAGTTTCTCCTGGAGTTTTCAGCCCTTTCTATGCTCATCTACCCTAGTCCTTCCCCTGGGAAGGTAATCAGATTCCAGAAAAAAGAAATATGTAACCATTTCACTCCTGTATATTATGCCTACAGGGACCAGTGACCAGATTTATTTTAACCAGAGAGCATTCAGTCTTCTATTAGAGAGGGACAACCCAACTTCTGTAGTCAAGTTTATAGATATTTACTTGGCATTCACTATGTGGTCATCATTTTGCTAGGGGTCTTAGCAAGAGAAGAATCATTGTGTTTCTTGGGAAATTTAAAATTTACAGTAACACTTTAGTTATCTCAAACCTCAAACCTCAAAAAAAAGAGAAAGGCTTTAAACATTTCAGTGAAAGAGTGGTACACTGGATAATCAGCACACACTCAAATATAATTTAATTGAGCATTTTATATGTTTCTATTTTCTTTTCTCTCAGTACAGCAATTTACTTCTTTAACAAATTTAAATGGCTGCTTTAGAGTTTGAAATATAGATTTACAACTAATCTAAATATCCTTTATTTATTTATTTATTTATTTATTTTTAAAAGTTTTATTAAATTTATTGGGGTTACATTGGTTAATAAAATTATATAGGTTTTCAGTGTACAATTCTATAATATATCCTCTCTATATTGCATTGTGTGTTCACCACCCCAAGTCAGGTCTCTTTCCCACCATATATTTGATCCTATTTACCCTCTACTTCCCACTCTCTTTCCTTCTGGTAACCGCCATACTGTTGTCTGTGTCTAGAAGTTTTTGTTTGTCTTATTTGCTCATTTATTGCTTTCAGTTTTATATCCCACATATGAGTGAAATCATATTACCATAAATATTAAAATAATACTATATTTTA
>NW_006434516.1:239267-281719 GCF_000325575.1 Pteropus alecto
AATAAAGTAATAAATTATTAGATTAAATAATAAAATATTTTACTTTACTTTCAGCTATTTCTTCTTAGATGCTCTTTATTTCTTTACGTAGTTCAAGTTTCTGATCTGTATCATTTTCTTCCTCTCTGAAGAACTCCTTTCAACATTTCTTCCAGGGAAGATCTACTGGTGATGAATTTTGTTTGTCTTATAAAGTCTTTTTTCTCCTTAGTATTTGAAGGGTAGCTATGTTAAATATAGAGTTCTAGGTTGGTGGTGTTTTTCTTTTTACTCCACACTCTCTTGCTCATGTGGTTTCTGATGAGATGCCTGTGCTAATTCTTATACTTGTTCCCATATAGGAAAGGTGCAGTTCTTTTATACATTTGGAATCAAAAGAAGATTACATAAAATCCATTGGTCATAAATTAAGGCGGCAAAGAAAGCAATCCTATGATTGGATAAAAAGTAAAAAGGAGATATGCTTCTTTTACATTGATAGGTACCAGATAGTTAACATTTAACATTAATTATGACTAGGGATGGTATACGTGCAATAAAATCATGTTCTACTTTGAAGGTGGTTATGCCTCCAAGGAGTCTGTAAAGAAGATTATTTTGGCATTTCAAAGGTGTGTTAATCTAGATGCACAAGAAACATGGACAGGGCTTGCATAAGAAAAGATGAACCTTTTAATAAAGAAGTTATAACTGGGCCATGACTACCCACCATGACCTGCTCAGTTAGGAATTTTGCATTAGATCACTCCGTGAGGTTACTTTTGGTCATTGAGCTTGTCAGATTTATTATTTAGCTCCTTTTTTCACTCATAGGTATTTATCATGCCTGGAATTCTCCAAATGTCCTAAATGTGTGGCTTAGTATTTATCATTAATTTTGGAAAAGTCTTAGCCATTATTACTTCAAATATTTTTTCTTGATTATACTCTCTTCTTCATCTCATATTTCAATTATACATTTGTTATACCTTTTGAAATTGTCCCAGAGTTGGATTATTTTTGGTTTTGATTTTTAAATTCTTTTTTTCTCTTTGCAGTTCAGTTTGGGAAGTTTCTCTTGACATTCTTCAAGTTCACTGATTTTTTTCCTCAGCTGTATCTAGTCTACTGATAAGCTTATCAAGGACATTTCTGTTTTAGTGTTTTTGATTTCTAGCATTTCCTTTTGATTTTTTCTTAGTTTCTATCTCTCTGTTTACATTATCTATCTGTTCCTACATGTTGTCTATTTTTTCCATTAGAACCGTTAACATATTAACCACATTATATTCAGTTCCCTGTCTAATAATTCTAAAATCTGTTTCATATCTGAGTAGGTGTCTAATGCTTGTTTTGTCTCTCCAGGCAGTGCCTTTCATTATGCCTTGTCATTTTATTGTTGAAATCTAGACATAACTTGCCAGGTAATAGGCCTTTAGTGAAAGGTTTTATATTAATCTTGCTAGGAGTTGGGCTCTATTTAATGTTTGCTATAACCGTAGGGCCAAAAGTCTTCAAATTCCTCTAGTTTCCTTGTTTTTATCACCCCTGTTGTCTTTGGTTTTCCCTAAAGACATCATCAAATAGAATCTGCGCCTTGCTCTTTCAGTTGTAATCCACTGTAGCAACAGTGGAGGCCTGTTGGTGTGGTAGAAAGGAGTGAGGAAGGGGACATATTTTATAATTGTACAAATAAATTTATATCTTTTTGTTGGCCTATGTCACTGGATTGTGACATTCACAAGTATTTCTTAGCTTCTCCACTCCTTAGGTGAGACAGTGAGGCTAGAAAGGCTAGAGTTGATAATTTCTCCTGGAGAGTAGGCTTTTTTTATGAAAAGTGTTTCAGGCTCTTTAAGAATTATGACTTTTCCCCTGCCCCTGCCAAAGACACAAGAAAATCTTTCTTAGCTCTTCATCATAATAACATGGTGGGATTCCTAGAAGTAAAACTCATGAGTATGAGTTCCCTTAAGACTATAGCCCCCAGGAGTTTCTCACTCTCATTCTTGGCTATGCTCAACCTTCAGCAATTCATCAGAGTTTCCACTGAAGCTCCTACCAGTTTAGGGCTGCCAGGGATCCTGCTAATATTGACTGTGACTCTCTGGATTCACTTATTTCTACAGATTTTAGGGTGATGGTTTACTCTGTGACCTTAATTTTCTGATAGATCCAAGAAAATTCATTCGTTTTCAGGTGGTTCAGTTTTTTCATGTTGTGAGGATGGCAGTGATAATTTCCAAGTTCTTTGCCTATAAGAATGGAAACTGGAAGTCCCTCAAATACAATTTTCAGCATAAAATGGGAAAACAAAAAAGTTATAGAAAAATATGTGGCTCTATTTTATTCTTGAAGAAAAATAAATGTATAGAACAGATATATGTATTTATATGTTTGTATATCTGTGCATGAAGGTTACAAAGGATGTATACCAAACTGTTAGCAGTAGTTACCTTTGAGGACTGGGATAGAGGAGAGATAGGGGAATTTTCCCTTTTATATTTCACAATGGATGACTTGAAACAATAAACAGGTATTACCTTAATAAAACCAATAAAAAATAAAAGCATTTGGCAGTATGAGAGAAGCAAAAGTATATAGTTCAAAGGAAAACAAATAGGGTAGATTGGGTTACTGACTAGAAAAACAGAAGGTTGCAGGTGAGATTGAACAGTGAATTATAATGGTAACAAGTAGCTTTAACTGACAGCTCATTATGAGCCAAGCCCTCCATGAGGGGTTTTGTGTTCACTTTTAATTTAATTGTTGCACCAGTGTTCCTATGTGCATTAGCCAGTGGAGATCCAGAAGCTGATGCTGGGGAAGGAGCTTGTCTTGGGTCTTACAGCTAGGAGGTTGCTGAGCCAGGATGTGAACACATTTTGGGACCCTCCAGAATCCCCTTCAAGGACTGCTGCCAAGCAACAAGTTGCAGAGAGAGGAGAAAAGCAAAGGTAGTGAAGAGACATTGAGGCATCCAGTTAGCTAGGCAACTGGCTTTTTTACCACAGGGGCTGAGAATTTACTTCATGTAAAGAAAAAACGTGTGCTAAGAGGATTCAAGGCGGTTTCCACCTGAGTACTAGCACCACCAAATCTTGAGATCTGAAGCATGTCCTTACTCCCGAGTCCTGTTGAAGTGGCATGGCTTGTCTATTAATTTAAAGTTGTATGACAATGATTTGTCAGTCAGGCAGAAGGAAAGAGGCTGTTTGGGTGGGACACCGAGATAGGTACCTGGGAGGCAGGTTGATGCCCCCCAAAGTGTGGTCCAGGAGCTAGCAGCATGCCTGGGAATTGTGGGAAATATACATCCTAGGGTTTCACTGCAGACCTGTCAATGCAGAATCTCTGGGGTTTTGACTAGCGATCTGTGTTTCGACTGGCCTTCCAGGTGATTCTGGTGCAGGCTGACTTTTGAGAACCACTGGGGAAGATGAATGCCTCAGAAAAAACTAGCCTGAAGCCATCTTTAGCCTCCAAAAGAGATGCAGAAGGAGGAATACCCAGAGGCTGTCATTGGTCTTTTCTTCATTTTAACTTCTTTCTTTAGCTTTGGAAAGATGTAAATCTTTTATGACACATTATATATATATCTATATTTAGTATAGTACATTATACATAGTATGATATAGAATACATATTACATAGTATATTATAGTACTATATATATAGTACTATAATATATATAATACATATTATATATATTATATGTATTATATATATACACTTCCTTCCAAAGCTAAAGAAAAGGCCAAGGACAAACACACACACATCTCCAATTGCTTCCCAAGACAGGGAATGTATTATCCTCTTGCCAAGAATGTATTACATTGCCCATCTCACCACATCTTCAACAATAATTTTACGCTAAATTTTTATGCCAAAAAGAAGTTTTATTTTGTTGTTTTAATTCATATTTACTTAATGCCCAGTGAAGTTGAATATTATTCCATCTGTTTATTTATTAATTACAGTTCCTCTTTCTAAACTGTTTGCATTATTTGTGCTTTTTAAATCAGTTTGTACTAATTTTAGATGTTAAAGATTAACTTTATGTATTTTATTTTTACTACATATATTTTACTAGGATATGCTCATCTTTTTCCTTTGTGAATTTCATTCATTTTTAGCTTAGAAATTTTTTCACTTTCTTATGTTTAACATATTCAATTCTGTTTGTAGTTTATTGCTGTTTATATTTTTAAATAATTACTGTTTTTTTTCCTATTAATTTAGTTTCAGTTTCTCTACCTTCATGGCTTTTATTTTAACAGGTAATATCTTCGAAACATGCAACTAAAAAACGTAAGTGTTTATCATTTAAGAAACTCCTTCAAAAATAAATATTTTTGTAATGAAAATAATTTTTTCTAATTTGTGTGATTTTCAAGTTTGGATATTTCTTACCATGTTTTCACAGTTAGAATAGGTGTGGATGAAGAAGCAGACTTGGGTATTAGAATCTGCCCTGCCTCATTCTCCCTGACTCTAAGGCATCCCGGTGCTTTTCTCTTTGACCTTATAGAGTTAAGGTGGTGAATGTTACAGCACCGTGGCAGCCATAAATGGGCCATAAAATTGCCAGGTGTGTGCTTGTTTGCTCAGCCAGGTTTGGCTACTATAGGATGAACAAATTTACCCCAATATAGAAAGATCTTGCCCTAAGGATATTATAATTATTCTTTTTCTCATTTCCATCCTCAACTCACACCTTGGCTAGGGAGCAGTGAAAATTTTGGGGAAATTTGGTTCGTGACAGTGCTGCATTGAACTTAATAGAGAGTGCAGGGAGCAAGTACCCGGGAATGGAGGAGACTGTGGTAGCTGAGGTCTCCACCTACATGTGTCAGGAAAATAGCTTTGAGGAAACTACCCACTTCTCCCCCCACTCGTGGCCCTAACACACACCCAGAAAACCAGCTTGTATGTGCAGGCAGAGATCATAGTTTTTCTCATTTGAACCAGCTGTTCTGAATGGCAGCTGTTCTGAATGGAACACACAAAAGAGAATTTTATTCTGTGCACATATCCTCAGATGCTCAGAAACAATAAAGGACCTTTTTAACTACAGGTGGAAAGAAGATCTCAGCTGACATTTCCTGCCCTATTGAGGCAAGGGCCCTGGCCTCCCTCTGTGGAAAGAAAAAGAAAGCTCATTTCCATAAAATAGAGGTTGTCCCCTGTAGGCCTTTTCCCAGCTGGAGATTACTGGAGGAGGCTGTGATGTTTAAATTCCTTTGGACCCATAGCTGCTGGGGCCTGTGGAAGAGAAGTTCAGTGGAGACAGTGAACATCTAAGATGGGTGTGGGCGAGCGAATTGGGAGGACAGGAAGTCAGTCCAGGCTGGGTTTGGGAGAAAGTGGTCAGAAAAATAGGTGTAGTTCCTCTTATCAAAGGTTTACCATCTAGTCGGAGGGACCAAATTAACATAGGGGAGACGTATACAAGACAATACAAATGTGATAAAATGCAATGTGGAAAGCACAGATTTTAGGGGTTTGGCAATTTTGAGACACATGAGGAATTACTAAGGAAGCTTTTGTGTTTATTAATCATAGTTTATTTCTGTCTTCTACTTCTATTTTTGGTAGTTCTGTTTTCTTGACACAGGGTGTAACTGGTAACACAATCCTAGATATAGAGAGAGGCAGAGAATGTTAGCAAAATGATGCTAATATATATGTAAGAGGAAGTTGAAGGGTCTGATGGTTTTGGAGATATGCCTTAAAGTGTTAGGTTTTGTGAGGTCTCCTTTTTCTTCCCTTCTATCTAATTGCAGAACTTGCAGCATCTTTCTCTGTCTCTCCAAGGAACTCATGAGTGGAACTCAATGGAGCCAAAGAACTGATAGCTTAAAAGAAACTGGGGTGGAGGTCAAGGAACAGAAAGGATTAAAGGATCCTCAGAGCCCTGGGGAGAGAGAAAAGTGAAAGTTCCCAAAGGGAGCAGTTTTTTCTTTGCAGCTGTTGAAAGCTGAGAATAAAGGCTCCCTACTAACGGAGAAAGAGATGAAGGGAGGAGACTGGAAGTCACTTGTATTTCCCGCCCCCTTGAATTCTGGGTTGCAATATATGGCTTGAATGGAAAACCTGTGCCAGGCTGGTTAACTGCAGGATTGGTTGGCAAAAGGCTGAGAAAGAGAACGGGGCAAGCCTTGGTTGACCTCACAGATTGCAAAGACCTTGTCAGCTTACAATCCCTTATATATTTTTTATTTTTTTATGCCTATAGCACCTGGTCTCTTTCTAGGTGGTCTCTCATCCAAGCACTAACCAGGCCCAACCCTGCTTAGCTTCTGAGATCAAACAGGATCAGGCTTGTTCAGGGTAGCATGGCCATAGACCACATCTTTATTAATTGCACATTTAGCCTCACCTTATTCCTCCCGCCTTTCAGATAAGAGTTAGTGAAATACCAGTCATAGAATTAGCCTTGCTTCCTAACAGCTTCCAATCAAAAGTCTGCTTCACAAAGCAGAGCCTGCTTCACTGAGTCCTCCCCCAAATCACCTAACACAAGCCTAGACCCTGGAACCCTCTTGGTGAGATGCCCCATAGTTCTCTATAGTATGTTCTCCCTCATTGCAATGAGTCAGTAAACCACACTTAGTTCAACCACTGGTGACTATCTTAGGCTGGAGGACACTGATGAGACACACCAGACCTGACTTCTACCATTAAGAACTCAGCACTGGAGGTTTATTTGTTCACTTAATTCATTGTGCCTGGTATCCACCAGGTGCTATCAGGGGGCTGGGTACAATATCAATAAGATATGGCTCCTGCCCTCAGTGACCTGGATCTTATCAGCAGAAACACACAAACACATGAGCAGTTCCTATGCAGTATGATTAGTGCTTTGATGGGGTGAGCAAGGGAGATATGGCAGCACAGAAGAGAGGCCTTTCATTTAGTTTGGTCTTGAGTAGTGGTGAACTCAGGACAGAAGGGGAAGAAGATGTGGCTCATGGAGAGAGATCAGTGTATGCTCGAGCCTGGGGTGAATGGTGAACACTAGGCTGGGAGGGGGAAGTAGGGCCAGATGGATAGGACCTGGGAAGCCTATATACATTAAAGCTTTTCACTACTCTGAGATCCATGAGAAGCCACTAAAACTGTGAAATGAGAGTGACAGGGTCAGTTTTGCATTTTGTGAGGCTCACTATGGCTGAGGAATGGAGAGGTTATTGAGCGATCAGTTGCTGGCATCCAGGTGGCAAGGGATAGTGCTCTGCCCTGGTGGCTGTGGGAATGCTGAGATGTGGGTGGATCTGAGATGATGGGACTTGGCAATGAAATGGATGGTGTAGGTGAGAGAGAGAATAGCAGAGGCCCAGGAGGACACCTGGCTTTTGGCTGTTGTGACTGGGTGAATGGTGATAACTTTTATGGAGGAGGGGTCTGAGGTGATTTTTTGAACAATTTCAGAAAGGAGGAAGTGCTGACATTTGGGACTATTGTGATGAAGGGGTTTCTCTGAGAGGTCAGCCAACCAGAACATATAACTACTGACCTCAAGAACAAGGAGACTGGATTAGAAGAGGAAAAATGTCTAGAGAAAAGCCCACACCAGCAGTAACCAGCAGAAACTTATTGAGATAGTTCACTGGGCCTCAGTTTTCTCATCTGCAAAGTGGGAGTAATAATTTCTACCCTATAGGGCATTGTGAGTATTAAATAAGACCGTAGAGAAATCGTGTAGCACAAGGCCTGGTACATAGTAAGTGTTTATAGTTATAATTATTTTCTCATTCTGTTTTTGCACATAGATAGGTCTATTATTATAATTATTATTTACTTTTGGTCTATTATTTTTTGTACATATACTAGCTTCCTTCCATATTTTCCAATCCTCTCCTAGTTGTCATTTCTGATATTAGAGCAAAACCTTACCCTTCTTTCACCCTGAGATATCTATCCCCTTTCTCCCTTTCTGCTCAGTCTCTCCAGCATTATTTGGGGACAATCAGAGCCCTGCCTTGCAGTCTCACTTGGCAGCTGACTCAACTTCTGTGGTTTCTCAGGGACAGGTTCATCAGAGGCCTAAGTCTCCCTCACTTGGAGTAGCCTGTGTTTTTTGGCTTTTTTTTGAGGCGGCCCTGAGAAATCTCTGTCAAGGAGAAGCCCTGCAGACTAGTATTTGCTTCTTCCCTAAGACCTCTGACTATCTACTCAGGTGCACGGGTTCACGTTTTTCTAGGTGGATGTCCTAGTTGGAGTAAAGGTGATGGCCAAAAGCAGACAGTCTGTAAACAACAGAAGTTCAGATTGCCAGGGGGACCTACTGAGTAGTGCTGGCCATGATGAAAGGGGCTAGAAATTGTCTATACCCTTGACTGTAGGTTCAGTCCTTCCCACCTGCTCAGATTCTCAGCATCTTCCTCTCTCCCTGGTTTTAGTAAGTGCCAAGGTCAGCATGGCTGGGCTCTGGGGAAGCAGCACCCACTTCCTTGTTCTTCTTTCTGGCAAACATGGCAAATGTGCTGATAGTTCTGGCTTTATAAAAACACAGGGAGTTTTTCTACTAATTCTCAAGTCCTTCATTCATACTGAGAAATAAATGACCAGTTATGGCTTCAGTGTGAACTCCTTCTGAGGATGCTGCATTGCTGCCAAAATTTAATGCTAAGTGAGTAAAACATGCCTCCTGGGGAAGGACTTTCAACCTCACTGTCTGTGTATCAGTGAAACTCGGGACTGTGAAATCATGGGCAAGCTAGAAAGAGACAGTTAGGAAACCACGAAGGGCTAGGACCCAGCTGGAATTTGGGGAAGAATCAAAGGAGAGTAAGACAGTCCCTGTCCTTATAGAACACTCTCCCCCCGCCCCCCCAAAAGGGGGTGGGGCTTGAATGACGGGAGTGATGAGTGGGATCAGCAGGGAGCGCCCCCTCAGGCTAACTGACTGACAGGAAAGCGCGTGTTTGATGGTGGCAGAAAGAAAACTGTGAGTCTGAGCTGGACTCAGGAGGTGACTGAGCCTCCTGAGTGGGTGGGAGCAGGGAGAGCTAAATGGGAGGAGCAGAAGAGAGCATAATGCAAGGCCATATAGATGTTCAGTGTGCCTGCCAGGGCCACCTGGGCTCTTCCAGTCACATGACTTCCCTTAAGTCAAATCCCATGAAGCCAGGATAAGATAAGTTATTCACAAGCTTGTATTGAGGAGCTTCAGGGATACTATATGTGAAAGCACCTGGTAACTAGTGAACCTGTGGCTCCCAAACTCTGTTGTGCATCGGAATCACCTGGAGGCTGTTAAAATACACCTGGCTGGGCCCCAGCCCATTTCTGAGTGTGTAGGTCCAGGGTAGAGTTTGCACTTCTAACAAGTTCTCAGGTGGTGCCAATGCTGCTGGTTGGGAGACCACACTTTAAGAAGCACTGCTGAGAAGGTTGGTGGCTGGTGAGAGGGAAACTATTATTTATTTAACGATATTTGTGCTATTAACCAAATTAGGTTTAAATGCATGAAAAGAAGAGAACAACATCGCAAACTCTCTTTTCCACTGATTGCTTATCGTACCTGATAATTACACCCTTAGGAATAAACAAATATGGAAATTTCTGATTAATTTAGCACCATCAAGTTTTGCACCATCAAGCAGAGACAAATTGGTGGCTAACTGAAATCCACTTGAGCTTGCTTAAGAATAAAAGGAGAATTTATCTTAGGATAGAATTCTAGGATAGAGGGGGTACTTCGGAAGCTGGTGGAGTGCACCTGGCCCCAGCCCGGCCTCAAGAACAGGACCTCCCATGCCATAAAGGCTGTCTGTCCATCTCTTTCTCCTGTTGTGCAGGCCAACTCATCAGATGGGCTTTGGGATCCTCACTTCTCTTTGCAGGACCTACCACATGGGTGGGGCTGGGGTCCTCTTAGAGAAGGCAGAGCCTGGGGCAAATTGCCCAAAACATTAGACAAATCAAGTGTGACTACTAAAGTGACTGGCATTTGACCATAGTACCAAAGAGCGTGGCGTTTAGAGGTAGACTCTGTGGCTTTGGGCAGATTGCTTCATCTCCCTAAATCTCTGCTTTCTCTTCCAGAAAGTCAGGTTATTAATAGGACTCATCTCACAGGACCAAGCAGATTAATGGGATAAGCACATTGTTTAGCACAGGGGCAACACAGAGCAAAGGCAGCATGGTTAGCCCTGACCTTGAGCAGTGAGAGTGCTCTTGCAATGGTGGAGTTGTTATCTCCTCAACAGGGGCTGGAGAGAAACCATGGAACCCTGAGGGCGGGCCAGGCAGAGGCACATGCAGTCAAACCTGAGGGCAGCTGAGAGGAGAAATGAGTCAGGCCAGTGCAGGTGGAAAAATACCTGACAGTAGTTGGATGCTCTAGTATGAGTTTGGAGCTGGACCCAGCCAGCTGAACCACCCATGTGATCATGTAACATTTGGAGATGATCAGGCTTTGGTTAGGGGGATGCAGATGGAAAGTTCTCCATGAAATTTTCTATGAATGCTTTTTATTAGCCAGTGCTCTGCAATGTGAAAGCTATTGAATTAGGCATCTGTTACCTACTACTTCCCAGGGAAGCAAGGATGCCTTGCTCATCCCGTGTGCAGGTGCAGCCAAGAGGAATAGGAAAATCAGGCATATAGGAGGCCTGGTCATCAAGAGGGCTCTGAAGATACTTGGAAGACAATTTCCTCAGGAAGGAGGATAATATAAGACACGAGCAGCATCCTTTTGCCTTAAAAACAGTGCTACGTTTTCTCTAAACATCACTGCATTAAAAGCAATCTCCAGAGAGTGTCCTTTCTGTACCCACCCCTTCCAGACGTAAGGACAGGAGCTTTCCTTCTGCATCCTGCTCCCCCAGCCCTGGCCTCACTGTGTGCTACACCAAGAAGGTGCATCATGAGATAAGTTTTATCATTGTTGGACAAGGCAACCTTCTGGGGGCCAGCTCTGCAGGGCTTGGCGTAACCCTGAAACTACAAGTATGGATGAAAAACAGGCCCATCTTTAAGGATCCCATCTTCTGTTGGGGATAACAAACAAAAAATTAAGGCACAAGTTGGTAAATGAGGCAGTAGATGTGTGTGGGGGAGGTGGGGACTGGAAAAGAGAGCCACTCACTCACCTTGGACATTAGGGTACACTGAAGGAGGGGGCTTTGAACAGAGTGCTGAGGGATGCCTAGAGGCTTGTGCTCTAAATAAAGAGGAGGAAGGTAGGATGATGGGCGGGGACATTAGACTCCAGAGGATTTCCTGTGCACAAGATGTGAACTATCCAAAGTACCAGGTGGGCTAGCCTGCCTCTGGTGCTGATTTGGCTTGGCAAAGATGTCCAGGTAGCAGGTAGTTTTGAAACTCAGGCAGGCAGCTCACTCATATAGCTTTGTGTGTGTGTGTGTGTGTGTGTGTACGCACACCCACGCACGTGTGTGTACACCCACGCACGTGTGTGTGCAGGGGTGGTTCTGTCAATGACTAGAAGGAGAGGGAAGGCACCAGGTTTCAGGGTGCAACTCTAGCACTAGCAGATAGAAGGCTGGGCAGGGCATCTGTGTCAGTTGTGCAGGATGTGCACTGTCCAAGGATCCCATATCTAAGAGAGTATCATGTAGAAAGCATAGATTTATATGTTTAGTACAACAGTCCTAGGAAATGGAAGTAATGAGTCTCATTTTAATAAATATCAGAAAATGATGACAGTTTTACAGTAAATGGAAATGGAGTGTTTTGAGAAGGGGGATCGTTTTTGATTTTGCAAAGGTGCCACATAGATTCCCAGCCAATTCGTGGTGAAGAAGGCAAGAGGGGGACCCAAGGTCAATAGGAGAACTGTGGACTCCTCCCTGGTAACACTCTATACCTGGTCCACGGCACAGCCCTACAAAACTCTGCCTCATGCCTCTCTTAGAAATGATATTTCCAAACTTTTTATCAGGTCATGGGGTGCGTCCCTCATGAGGACCTGCAGGTGAGAGAAAAGAGGGAAAATTTGTGGCTGGAATACCTTGTCCGAGGTCTTGAGAATTGTTTAGGTGAGCAGTGGAGGTTTGGCAGCAGAGTGGAGGGTCAGCGACAAGGCAAGAGGGTGGGATACAGCTCAGCATGGGAGACCATGGACAGCAGTGCCTGAGCAGAGATGGGGATGGGGATGGAAGTGAAGAAGACTGGGGACTCCTCAAAGGCAGGAGCCCAGCAGTGTGCTTCTGTTGAACTAAGCAGATTTTAAAGCTGGGACTGTCTCGAGAATGTCACAGTTCTTTACTGTGAGGGATGTTGTAATCTCCAGTGGTTTTCACTAGGGTATTGGTCCTGAGATATACGTTGCAGAGAAACCAGACCAGCCTTCCAAGTGTTCTGAGGTGTAGCAGTTGGGGATAACACACACTCTGCTGTGTCCAGACCCAAGTGTTCATGCTGAGATGTTCCATCCAAAGAAACTAGATTCACTCACTGAAGCCAGAATGTCCTACATGTGTTGTCTGGACAGTTCTAAAGAGCTAATACCTACGAATTTCCCCAGGAGCTAGTATTCCCATGTCATCTGAATTTAGCCAGAGGCCTGCCAGGGTTCTCAGCCCAGAACCCCCACAGCACCCTGTGGAGCGGCCCTAAGCTTCTTGAGAAGGCATCTCCAGAGCTATCCCCAGACACCTCTCCCCCAGCCCATCTCCACACATGGCAGCTGCGAAACATTCTCCATCCAGCAGGCCACTATCTCTCCATGGGGGCTTCTCCATCGCAGCCTCTATTCCAGAAGGAGCACACAGGGAAAGAAGGACAGATGTGGGTATTAGGTGTGAGTGGCATGGGGAGGTGGGTCTGAATGATGGGTTTTCTTGACTTCAAGGTTCCCCAGAGCCTCTCCCCATTTCACAGCCGCCTTTTTTTTTTTTTTTACCACTGCTCCTGTTGAAGTCTGAACCCCAGCACCTCAGAATGCAACTGCATTTGGAGACAGGGTCATTAAAGAGGTAATTAAGGTAGAATGAGGTGATTAGTGTGGATCCTAATCCACTATGATGGTGTCCTTATGCAAATAGAAGATTAGGACAGTCACACAGGGGGAAGACCATGTGAACACTCAGAGAGATGTTTGTCTCCATGCCAAGGAGGGAGGCCTCAGAAGGAACCAATCCTGCTGACACCTGATCTCATACTTCTGAGCTCCAGAACTGTGAGAAAATAAATTATGGTGTTTAAGCCACTGTGTCTGTGGTATTTTCTTATGGCAGGTGAGCTAACTAACATATCTCCTACCTCATCCTTTGTTCCTTGAATCTCCTTACCTGTGACCTTTTTACCTGGAGGAGTGCCTGAGATATGACCTGCACAAACTGCTTTTCTCTGGATTATCAGCCTGTAGCTGGAATTCTGCCCAATGAAGGAGGACCAGTGAGTTGACAAAGAAGAATCTGGAAGTAGGGGAGGGTAGTAGGAAAGACGGCAAATAGACACTTTTGTTTCTGTTACCTTGGAACACACTCGAGGAAATGCTGGTGCTGTGCTTTATGATTGTCAAAGGACTTTAACGTGCATTATCTAGTTTGATCCTCACAGTAGCTCTGTGAGGGTGTGCACAATATATTGTCTCAACCTTAAATGGGAAGTAAGGTTCAGAGAAGTTAAGTGCCTTTTCTAAGATCACCAGCTAGTGGAATAACTTGCCCTCAAACCCAGGTCTCCTGGTTTTCTCAGGTACTTACAGGACTCCAAGAGATGTCTAGTAGAGAGTTTAATATGGATTTGGGTCACTAGAGAGAGGCCTAGGCTGCTGATAGAAATATGAGCTTCATCTGTGAATGTCTTTTGTTTTTCTGATAAAAGGGGATATATACAACTGTGGCTGGCTGTATCCATTTCTCCTTCTCCTACCTTGAAGGCAGATGTGATGTTTGGGGCTGAAGCAGCCATCTTGTTACCATGAACTGACAGCAGTGTGAAAGCTAACCCACTAAGGATAGACATGTGGAAGCGTAGAAGGTGCCAGTGACGTCAAGCAGCTGGAACAATGCTGGCAGCTGCTTACATTTGGATATTATGTAAGAAAAACAGGCCCTATTTGTTTAAGACACTAATGTCCGGTTTATTGTTCTTGATGTTGCATAGATGGACACGATGCCTGGAGCTGTGGCATGAGGTGACTGCATAAAGAAAAAAGCCAACACACTAAGAAATATAGAAAGTGCTGAAAGAATGGAGAAGCTGGTTTCTCATGTCCACCTACCCACGGGCATGTATGAAGTAAATGAGAATTGTCATCATGTTCTAAGCCACAGCAGATTAGGCTTCTATTATTTATAGGTAAAATCATTCTTGTCTCACTCATCTTTCTCGCTGGGTAGGATGCTACATTGATTTACAAAATAAATTGTTTAAGCAGATATACATACAGACACACGTGCACAAACATAGAGACAGAGAGTTAGACAGAGAACAGACAGACAGAGAGGAGAGTAGGACGGACTAGCAAAGGAGGATACTTGGGCTGGGAACCAGGAGGACTTCCTGGGGTAGGGTAGTAGGTGAAGGGCAAGGTGCAACCTTGGGTCTCAGAGAAAGTAGAAAGGGGAGCAGGGCTGTCTGGGATGCTCTGCAAGGTACTATTGTCTCGTTGCCCCACAGCTTTCTTCTGAGGCTTGTCTCCACTTGAGTCTGTTGCTGCTGTACTAGAAATGTCCATGCCATCCAGCCTCACTGTTGCTCCACACTGTCCTGTGTTCCTATTTGTGTCTGACTGTTACCTGTGTGCTGAGTTGTGTGGTGATCTGTGACAAAGTAGGACAAAGTGCCTTTCTTCTTTCCAGGACATACTGTAAAGAAAGGGCCCCCGAGCAGAGTCACTTGTGCACTAACTAATGAGTAGCACAGTGTAGTGAAGCTTCTATTTCTGTGTTCTCTTGGAGACATCTCTTTTTATCTGACCCAGATACTTTTTCAGGAGGCTAGACTCTGGGAGGTTTAGAGAAGCAGCAACAATGCTGGCCTCAGAATTCCTTCTTACAACCAAAGGTGAGAGCTTCACATGTTCTTAGGAGGAGCTCTTTTCAGAGAGGTGCCTCAGCTTCCTGGGAAACAGGCATCTCTCATTGGGCCACTTTTTCAGCTTGTCAGACATGTGGGTTCTCTAAGGAAGGACCTCAGCCTCCTAAGAAAACAGACTTGATTCAGCTACTTCTGGTCAATTCACCAAACATGCATTCTTAGGCTATCAGAAATTCCTGTGGTCAACAACCCAAGCCCTTAATGAGCTTTCTGCTCCAGAATTAAGAGAAAAGGTCTCTTTGGGGACACCCAACACAGTGTCATTTATCTCAAGTTTGGGCCCCACCTATTCAGCTCCATTCTCTTCGCCTCAGACACAGCTTCCAGATCCCACCCACAGTCTCCTGTGAATGCGTGGAGCTGCTAATATACAGAATTCGTGCTTCTTTTGAGCTTACTGTAGCACCTGAATCCCAGAATAGACATTGCCCTATTAAGGAACGTAAATAGGGAAGAAGAAAAAAGTCACCCCTTACTGGAGCAGATTGCTTTGCCTGAAATAGCCCTGCAACAAACGTGCTTCTGAAGTACCTCTTGACAAAATCCATGAACATTTGTATTTTACATTGGGCTGAATAATTTATTAAATGTTTAATATTTCACTAGAGTAAAGCAGAAAACCTGATGAAATTTTCATGCCTACTATTATAAGCTAAATGGAATGGGAGATACAGCTGGACGGTGCTGAGCACTGAAGGCTGGAGCACACTCCCTTTCCCTAGGGCCAGGTGTGCGAAGTAACGCTCCTCTGCCTGTTCCCCTAGAGCTTACCTATTACCCCAGAGGTCCCATGTACTCCAGAGAGCCAGATGCTTGGGAGTGTTGTCAGTTTGGTTGAACAGCAAGATCTGTTTATGGTACGATTAGACTAGGGCCAAACCTCTCCCTTATCCTCTCAATTTTCTTCACTGGTCTATTTTTGATGCCTGAGAAACATCCATCATTAGGACAGATTACATTCTCTTTAAGAGAATCAACACCTATGGGAAGCATAGACTGCAATTCATAATAGCCAATCTGCTTCACTGTTCTAAGTGTTTTATACGTACAATTCATTAATTTCTCACAACAATCCTATGAGATAGAAACTCTTATTCCCATTTTACAGATGAGACAATTGAGGCAAAGTGAGAGGAAGGGAACATAGAGGTGCATATATCTTTTCAAATTAGTGTTTTTGATTTCTTTGGATAATACCCAGAAGTGGAATTGCTGGGTCATTTTTTTAATTTTAATTTTTTTGGGAACTCCAAACTGTTTTCCATGGTGACTGTACCAATTTACAACCCCACCAACAGTGCACAAGGTTTTCTTTTCTCCATATGCTCACCATCACTTATTTTTTGATTTACTGATGATAGCCATTCTGAGAGGTATGAGGTGATATCTCATTGTGGTTTTAATTTGTATTTCTCTGATGATTGGTGATGTTGAACATCTTTGGTCATCTGTATGTCCTTTTCAGAAAAATGCCTATTCAAGTCCTCTGCTCTTTTTTTAAATTTGTGATTTTTTGGTGTTAAGTTATATGAGTTCTTTCTAAGTTTTGGTTATTAACTCCTTGTCAGATGTATCAGTGGGAACTATCTTTTCCCATTCAGTAGGGTGTCTTCTCATTTTGTTGATGGTTTCCTTCTTAGTTTGATGTAGTCCCATTTGCTTATTTTATCTTTTGTTTTCTTTGCCTGAAGAGATGTACCAGAAAAAATATTACCAAGAACAATATCAAAGAGTTTAATGTCTGTGTTTTCTCCTAGAAGTTTTATGGTTTCGAGTCTTATATTTAGTCTTTAATCCATTTTGTGTTTATTTTTGTATACGGTATAAGAAAATTGTTAGTTTCATTCCTTTTTTTTTTCTTGCATATATCTGTTCAGTTTTCCCAGCACAATTTGTTGAATAGACTGTTTACCCCATTGTATATTCTCACCCCCTTTGTCTTAGATTATATAACCATACAGGCATGAGTTTATTTCAGAGCTCTCTGTTCTATTCCATTGGTCTATGTGTCTGTTTTTATGCCAGTACCACAGTTTTGATTACTATAGCCTTGTAGTATAGTTTGATATCAGGTAGTGTGATACCACCAACTCTGTTCTTTCTCAAGATTGCTGTGGCTATTCAGAATATTTTGTGGCTCCATATAAATTTTAGGATTATTTTTTTTCTAGTTCTGTGAAAAATACTATTGGTATTTAGATAGGAATTACATTAAATCTATACATTGCTTTGTGTAGTATGGACATTTTTATGATGTTAATTCTTCCTATCTATGAACACAATATATGCTTCTATTTATTTGTATTTTATTCAGTTTCTTTCTTCAATGTCTTTTAAATTTTCGAGTACAGGTCTTTTACCTCCTTGGTTAAATTTACACCTAAGTGTTTTATTTTATTTTATTATTTTATTTTATTTATTTTATTTTTGGATAGAATTATAAATGGAATTGTTTTCTTAATTTCTCTTTGAGATAGCTCATTATAGGAAGAATGAACATCCTTAAAATGTCCATCATTAAAATGCGATATTGGTATATAAAAATACAACTGATTTCTGAATATTAATTTTGTATCCTGCTACTTTACTGAATTTGTTAATCAGTTCTAGCAATTTTTTTGGTGAAATTTTTAGGATTCTCTTATATAGCGTCATGTCATCTGCAAATAATGAGAGTATTACTTCTTCCTTTCCAATCTGGATGCTTTTTCTTTTCTTTTTCTTGTTTGATAGCAGTGGGTAGGACTTCCAATACTCTGTTGAATAAAAGTGGTGAAAGTGGACATTATTGTCTTGTTCCTGATTTTAAGGAAAACACTTTTAGCTTTTCCCCATTGAGTGTGTTTGCTGTGGGGTTGTCACATATAGCCTTTATTTCGTTGAAGTATGCTACCTCTATTTCCACTTTGCTGAGAATTTTTAAAATCATAAATGGATGCTGAGTTTTGTAACATGTTTTTTCTATATCTATTGATATAATCATATAATTTTTATTTCTTAATTTTTTGTGTGGTGTATCATGCTAATTGATTTGTGAATATTGAACCAATCTTGCATTTCAGGAATAGATGCCCCTTGTTGATGGCATATGATCTTTCTAATGTATTGCTAAACTCAGTTTGCTAATAATTTGTTGAGAATTTTTGCACCTATGTTTATGAAAGATATTAGCCTATACTTTTCTTTTTCTTATAATGTCTTTATCTGAGTTTAGAATCAGGGTAATGGTGGCCTGGTAAAATAAACTTAGGAGCCTTCCCTCCTCCTGAAATTTTGGAATGTTTTGATAGGTGAAATTTTGGATAGACGTTAATTCTTCTTTGAATGTTTGGTAAAACTGATCTGTGAAGCCATCCGGCTCAGGACATTGGTTTGTTGAAAGTAGTTTGATTACTGGTTCGATTTTGTTAGTAGTAATCGGTCTGTTCAGATTTTCTGTTTCTTTTTAATTCATTCTTGGAAGATTGTATGTTTTTAGAAATTTATCCATTTCTTCCAGATTATCCAATTTTTTTGGCATATAACTTTTTTTGTAGTATATCCTTATAATTCTATGTATTTCTGTGAAATCACTAGTCAATTCTCTTTTATTTTGATTTTATTTGAGTTCTTTATTTTTTCTTCTTGAGTATCGTTAAAGATTTATCAATTCTGTTTATCTTTTCAAAGAACCAGAATTTGGTTTCATTGATCTTTTATATTGATTTTTTTGGTCTCTGTTTTATTTTGCTCTGATTTTTATTATTTCCTTTTTTTCTACTCACTTTGGGCTTTTTTGCTGTTTTCTTCTAGTTTCTTTAGATGTGAGGTTAGATTGTCTGAGATTTTTCTTGTTTCTTGAGGTAGGCCTGTATTACTATAAATTTCTCTCTTAGGATCATTTTCGCTGTGTCCTGTAGATTTTGTGTTATTTTGTTTTCATTTTCATTTTTCCTTAAGGTATCTTTTGATTTCTTCCTCGATATCATTATTAATCCATTCATTATTTAGTAGCATGTTATTTAGCCTCCATGTATTTGTGTGTTTTTCGATTTTTTTCTTGTAATTGATTTCTAGTTTAGGACCATTGTGGTAAAAAATGTGCTTGGCATGATTTCAACCTTAAATTTATCAAGATTTGTTTTATGGCCTAACATGTGGTCTTTCTTGGAAAATATTTCATGTTCACTTGGAATGAATGTATATTCTGCCATTTCGGTGTGAAATGCTCTAAAATATATCCATTAAACCCATCTGATCAAATGGTCATTTAAGGCTGCTATTTCCTTGTTGATGTTCTGTTCTGTAAGCTCTGTCCTTTGATGTCAGTGGGGTGTTAAAGTTTTCTACTATGACTGTATTTCTGTCAATCTCTCTCTTTATGTCAGTTAATATTTTCTATATGTATTTAGGTGCTCCTGTGTTGGATACATAAATGTTTACAAAGTTTATATCTTCTTGTTGTGTTGTTCCTTTATCATTATGTAATGTCCTTCTTTGACTCTTATTATAGCTTTTGCTTTAAAGTCTATTTTGTCTGATATAAGTATTGCTAGCCCAACTTTTTTTCATTTCCATTTGCATAAAATATCTTTTTTCATCTCTTTGCTTACAGTCTGTGTATGTCTTTTGATCTGAAATGGGTCTCTTGTAGATAGCATATACATGGTTCTTATTTTCTTATCTATTAAGCTACCTTATGCCTTTCAATTATAGAATTTAATCCATTTACATTTAAAGTGATTATTGATAGGTACATAGATATTGCCATTTTATTATTTATATTTATATTCTTCCCTTTCCCCCTCCCCCTACCCTTTCTTCTTCTTAAAGCAGTCTCTTTAACATTTTTTTGTAATACTAGTTTGGTGGTGATGAATTCTTTTAGGTTTTTCTTGTCTGGGAAGCTCTTTATCTTCAATTTTAAATGATGGCTTTGCTGGATAGAGTAGTGTTGGTGTATGTCCATGCTTTCCATCACATAAATACTGTGTCAATTTCTTCTGTCCTGTGAGATTTCTGTTGAGAAATCAACTGAGAGTCTTATGAGAGCTCCCTCTTAAGTAACTTGCTGCTTTTCTCTAGCTGCTTTTAAGATCCTCTCTTTGTGTTTAACCTTTGTCATTTTAATTATGGTACGTCTTGGTGTGGGCCTCTTTGGGTTCATCTTGCTTGGAACTCTTTGTGCTTTTTGGACTTCAAGTCTATTTTTTTTGCAAGGTTAGAGAAGTTTTCCATCATTATTTCTTCAAATAAATTTTCAATTTCTTGCTCTCTCTCTTCTCTTCTGGTACCTTTTTGATGCATATGTTATTATGCTTCATGTTGTCCCAGAGGCCCCTTAAACATCCTCACTTTTTTGATTCTTTTTAGTTTTTGCTATTTCCAGATATTTTCTGTTACCTTGTCTTTCAAATCACTGATTCAGTCCTCTGCTTAATCTAATTGACTGTTGATTCCATTTAGTATATTCTTTATTTCAGTTATTGTATCCTTCATTTCTGACTGTTTTTTTTTATGGTTCATATGTTTTTTTTTTTTTTATGCCTTCTCTCGTTGTTGAAGTTCTAAGTTCCTTGAACAACCTTATAACCATTGTTTTGAATGCTACCTTTGGTAGATTGCTTGCCTCCATTTTGTTTAATTCTTTTTCTGGAGTTTTCTCCTGTTCTTTCATTTGAGATATGTTTCTATATCTTCTCATTTTGGCTGCCTCCCTGTGTTTCTATGTATTAGGTAGATATGATACATCTCCCAGTCTTGTCAGGGTGGCCTTATTTAGTAGGTGTTCTGTGGGGCCCAGTGGCACAGTTTCTTTGAACACCTGAGCTGAGTTATCCAAGAGTGTCCCTTGTGTGCGTTGTATGTGCCCTCCTGCTTTAGTTGAGTCTTGATTGCTGTTGGCACATCAGTTGGTAGGGTTGACCCTTGGGCTGACTGGCTGTGAGGACTGACTACTAGCAGAGTGTTTGAGCTGCCGTGGCAGGCTGGCCTCATGAAGCAGGATTTGCCCCAGCAGGCTTTGGTGCCTGCAGAGACCATCTTTTGGATGTGCTGCTTATTGGGCTAATTGAGTGGTGCTCTGTTGTGATTTGAGGACTGTATTTATTGGTTCTGGGCCTTCTTGGGAGGGCCTCCTATCATGTGGCCCAGGACTACATGATAGGAGTTACAAAGTGATCAGTGATTGGTAGCTCCCTGTGCTGGAACTGGAGGCATGTGGGAGAGGCCACACTGCAAATTGAGGCCTGAAGCCAGCTCCTATCCAGTACCGAACCTGGGGTAGCTGAGTGAAAGGCTATGCCTACCACTGCCTGTCAGCTGCTCTAAGTCTTAGTCTTTGAAAGAGCCCTGGGAAGTTGAGAATTGGGTAAGGCAGGGTCTCAGGGTATCACCAGGGTGGGGCAAGTGGTGTCGATCAGGTTAATAAAGATTCAGATTTGGCATAGTGCTGAGCCTGAGGCCATTCAGCAAAAGGGCACACTGAGGCTAGCTACCAACCTTCTGGAGAGTTTTTAAAGAAAGACTGCAATGCAGGCAAGGCCGGCTGCCTGCTGGTGAAAGAGCCTCTGGTCGGGCACGTATTAGCTTGGTTGGGATCTCAAGAAGTCATCAGGATAAAATGAACGGAGTTCACTAGGCTAATGTAGATTCAGATTTGGCCGTGTGCAGGGAGGGTTCAATGCAGGAAAGAAGGTACCTGCTTGTTGGCTGTGTCAGAGTGGGGCTCAATACAAGGACGGTCTTAAGATGGCTTTTTCTTTGTATTTTTGGGTTTAGGACTTCTGTTCATCTAGTCTTCAGATGGTTCTCCAGGTTTATTATTGTACAATTTAGTTGTAATTTTGATGTGTTCGTGGGAGGAGGCGAAGACTGCATTTACCTACTACACCATCTTGTTGAACATCACTCATTCTTTTTTATGGCTGAATAATATTCCATTAGTAGATATACCATATTTTGTTTATCCATTGCTCAGTTGTTTGACATTAGGTTGTTTCTACCATTTGGCTATATGATGTTAACAATGTTTGTCAATAAAAGTTTATTTCAATACAGTCACACTCAAAGCTGGGACTAGATGAGATAAACAAGGTGTCCAGAGTGCAAAGATTAAGAAGATGCTTACTCTCTGGGTCCTGCAAGTACAGGTTAGTCCTGGCCACACCCATTTGTTTGCCTATGGCCTGAGGCTGCTCTTGCCCTAGAAGAGTAGAGCTGAATAATTGTGATATAGATCCTCTGACCCACAAAATCAAAAATATTTACTATCTGGCCATTCACAGAAAAAGTTTGGCCATCTTTGTTCTTAAGCAACATATCTTTGGCTCCTTATTCTCAAGTTTGGAAGAAAAGCTAGAAACAAGAACATAACAAGTCATCTAAAACTCATGGCTTTCCCAGTACCACCTTTCCTTGGCTGTGTCTTGAATAGCCATGGGAAATGATGAAGTACTTTTAGACTCTAAAATATTGCTGCTGGGATGGAAACTTTTCTTATAGAAGTCATAATGTTCCATAGCTCCCTCACAGAGACTACATGCTTTAGTGTCAAATCTATCTGGCTTCTTGTTCAACTTAAACTGCTCTTTCCTAAATGTTTCATCTAATTAAGTTTGAATATTCAAGATTAGAGTAAAAAATTCTTAATGCATGGAAAAGTGTTTAGCATTCATTTAAGTATGGATTTGTTTTATTTGCGCTGTTAGTGTCACAAGGAATGACAGCTCTCTTTGTCATGGATGAGTTTTCTTTTAGTGATCACTCCGGAAAACACCTCTTGTTATCCTTCACCTCCAGTTTTGTTACTCCCCTTTTCTTAGACTGGGGGATAATTAGTAGAAATAACGTTGATATTAGAATATCATTACATTCTGATTATAACCTTTGGTTGTAATTCTGACTCTGCTGCAAAATAACAAAATAGCTATGTGACCTTGAGAAAGTCACTTGATCTCCTCTGATAAATAGGAGAGATGATACCTACCTTTCTAGGTTGTTACAAAGATAAACTGTCAGTTAAATCAAGAGTTATACATAAGTACACCATTATTATTTGTTGTTGACTCATAACTGTGGGCACAATGATGAACAAAATAAAGTTTCCTTTGATCTACCTCCTCTCAGTGCTCCTTCTCGTCCCTTGGATGGAATCACCATCTCACAAACATCTCTAGAAATCCTCTTGATATTTCTTCTTTCCTATACTTTTCTTTCACAATCAAAGCATGTTCTAGAAATGATCTGAGTCACCAAATTTATAGCAAGATACTAATAACCGACAAAACTTTCCCATGTTAACAAACTCAGAGGTGTTCGCCTTAAGTCAAGAGTCATATGCTCAAAGAATATCTTTATAATATTGAAATGTAAAAAGTGTTATTAAAAAAGAGCAAAAACATGGGAGCTAGGGGTAGAGGCCCCTTTGGCCCCAGGAGACAGGCTTTCTTCATGATTGTCAGATCACACCATGTGGGCACTGTGTACACTTACACATGGCCAAACCTGCACAAGTTTGGAACTAAACAAAAATGGAGCAAAAATGGGATGGATAACTTCTAAAATTGGCCTGTAACCTCTTACCTTATTTTTTCAGGGTCTATATTGGTTTTCTTAATTTTGGGTACTGAATTTACCTAGATACATGTTGTGAACCTTTGTTGTTTTATCACCTGTATAAACACCCTTTCTGTTCAGGAATATTCCTAATTCCCACTGAAGAAGATATGCTAGGCAGTCTCTAAGATTACCTAATACCAGCTTCCTGATATTCACTCACATCCTTGTGTAATCCCCTCCCCTTGTGTTGGGCTGGATTTAGTGAAGTCCTTCTAATAAATAGAGTATAGCAGACACAATGTCACTTTAGAGATTAGGGTATAAAAATACTGTGGCTTCCAACTTGGGAACTTTCTCACTCTCTCAGATCCCTTGCTCTGGGACAATAAGCTGCCATATTGTGAGTCACTCTATAAACCCATATCGTGAGGAGCAGAGGCCTGTCAATAACCATCTAAGTGAACCTGGAAGCAGATCTTTCCCCCTACCACTGTAACCTTATGAGAGACCCCATTCCATGGAGCAGGGCATAGTCAGAAGAAGACCAGAACAGGGTCCTCAAGGGTACAGAGTCTAGCACAAGGGGCCTGGTTTCTTGGGACTAAGAATGGTGCAGAAAATGCCCCTCAAGAGGGCCTAGACATTACTTTTCTTTAAGATGTTATGAAGTAGATTGGTAAGAAGGGAGTATTACTGTCTTTGAAAAGCACTGTAATGGAATTCTTCTGTCTGTTGGAAGGAGACATTGTAGCTGAAATGGGTTTCTCCTGATTTTTTTCAAGGTGAGAGAATTCTGCAATGGCAGAGGCCAAAGAGCTACTTTTAAGAGAATCAACATAGTTAATAAATTATGGCTAGCATGTAGCAAGAGCAGTAATTAGAATGTTCTGGCTCACTCTGGGAGCTCATTAATGTTAGGCACTCTAGAATTAAAATGGTCAATCATCTCACCAGGAGTCTATTTGATCTATAAAGGTAACAAACAAAAATTCTCTAAAAGTGTGATGATCAAGCTATGGGCCTTAACTAACACTTGCCCCTAAGTCAGCTTCTTGACCTGAGCTCTGGAAATCAAAGGGAAGACAGGCCTCCTCGAGGGAGGACATAACAGTAGCATCACAAGTACATACAATTTTTTCATCACAAATGTTTACTATGATTCTTTCTTCAAACCTTTTGTGAATAGACCATGTCTTTTTACGAAAGTGACTATGCCCTGGGAGTAGGGTAAAATTCAATCATTTTGAGGAATTATTAACACTAGTTCCAAGATAAGGCTAATTTCTGTGGAATCAGAATGTCAGTGTCATTTACTGGTTTTGTTGGGAGGTTAAAGAAGTTAGGTTTATGGATTTTGGCCTGAATTTACTCTGCTTTGCAATAATCCACAGCCTGATGTTATTTTTCCATTGTGTTAGTATAAATATATATATGCTAGAACCCTCATGTTGTCTCCCTGACCCATAAAGTCAAGGATATTATGCGACAAATGGTCAAATAGAATCCTCTAGAACTATCCTTCATTACTAAAACAGTAAACCAAAGAAATACTGCATTCTAGAGGAATTACAAAGATTAGTGCACCATCAGAGTCTTGATTTCTATCAAATTTGGCTAGTGCAGAGTATAAATAGGACTTAAAATAAAAACTGTGAATTATTGAAACTTAATAATATGACTTTAATTAGGCCCACCAGGATAATCCAGGATACTCGCCCTCTTTTAAGGTCAGCTGATTATCAACTCTAATTCCTCTTTGTCATGTAATCAAATATATTCACAGGCTCCAGGAATTAGGATGTACATGTCTTGAAGAGGCCATTCTTGTTGTGTCCTCTGGTTAATTATTCCTCTCTTGAATACTAAAACTTTTAAACTGAAATATCCTAGACTCACAGGGATGGAAATCAATGTTCTAGGTCACCAGGCCCTGGAAACTTAATGAGATGGAAAGTCCAAATATTTTGATGGTGTTTATTTCTGACTCTGTGTATTTACCAAATTCTCTAGTAAGAGTGCAATGTTCTGATTTCTGCATTCTATCAGCATGATGTCATCAGTACTGTGGGTGAGTATAATATCCTGGATGGTGGTGATATGGGAAATATTCCTGTGGGCTAGAGTATGGCACAGTGCTGATGATATAACACATCTCCAAAGAAAGATAGTGAGGGTGTATTGTTGGGAAAAAGAGTCAATAGCTTATAACAGGTGCCAGAGTGCAAGAGAACATAAAGTGAACAATGAAGATCAGGAGATATCACTATCATGTTTCAGAAGCACAGACTGTATTCTCTACTAATTCTTTGTTTTGTCTTTTAATATGTACATTTGTAATTATAATTAATTTCCTTTCTTTTCCCTTTCACTCATTACTGACTATAGTCTTGATGATGGTTATTTTACAATTAATACCTAAGATACTGAATATCAGGACAGGATGGCAACAGAACTGGAAGCAGAATAGATATGATCTGGAACTCTTTGAGCTGGATAGAGTTACTGATATACTATGTATGTTTCACTTTGGGGGAGAGTTTAAAGTACTTTCAGTATTTTAAAGGATAGTTGTATTGTGTTAGGAAACTTTTAGGATGCTTAAAGGTGGAAAAATAAGTATGAGAAAATGGTGAGGAGCCAAAGGGACGGACTGCAACAGATATATTATTTTTGACATACTAGACTCAAATAACCCATTTCAGAAAGTGAAGTGGGACAGTTATAACCTCTCCTAACTCCCTGGCAGCTAGGTGCAGGCGAGTGACTTTGCCTCAGTTGATTGGATGCTTCTGCATAGGACTTTAAAACTTGACAGTTTCACAGGATATGCAGAAATCATTCTCTGGCTGAGATAGATGAGAGTCCAGTGACAACGGTCTCAGTGATGGTGTTCTAAGAAGATTGTTCTCAATGTATGATCTCAGTGCCTTATTTCTCTTAGTTCTCTCTCTTCTGAACCTGATTCTCCAAACTTCCATTGATTCTGTGAGGTAGCCAATGCACTGCAAATAAATTCCTTTTCTGCCTAACTAAGCTAGAATTGTTTTCTGTTGTTTCCCTTCCAGGACACTGATTGTTAGAGTGTTCAATACTATCTAACTCACTGTGTGTTTGTGTGTGTGTGTGTGTGTGTGTGTGTGTGTGTGTGTGCAGTGTATGTGCACATGTGTGTGTTACGACTTCATTAAAGATATTAGAGAATTAGCAATGGGGACTTTAAAAAGCTGTCATTAGAGAAAGAACCAAGTGAATTCATCTGCAGACATCCTAAAAAGGCTTGGGGCTGAAATTGTCAATGAAATGAATGGACAGGCTCAGATGTGGGTCAACTTTGAACCAAAACTATGATGTAGGAGAATTTTGTCTGAGATTGTTTCTACTTTTCACACCCCACCCCCTGACTCCAGCATTAATAGAGAAAGGAAGTTGGGGGACTCTTGCTTGCATAGAAGCCACTCAGAAGATATTTTGACTTATTGATAGAGAATATGAATAGTTTTGGATAGTTTTTCATTTGTTCATTCAACAGACATTTACTTATCTAAGCCAAATTCCTAGAATAGTTCCTTGCCCATAGAAAGTGTGCCATGTGACAGACACTAGGAGCAGGAGACTAAAGGGTAAAATGTTTACCATCACTGACCTTGCTTTACCTCACCCTACCACTTGGTCCAAATCTCAGTTTGGAAGTTCAAAAACTACTGAAATGCATATATTCACATGTATGTGGATTGAGGAGAGCCTTTTATTGGAGTTTTATTTTAAAGTATGCAGAGAAGCTTAGGGATAAACTGCATTTATTTGGGATGGGTTTCAGGTCTTGTGAAAGTCAAATTAAAAACAAAATAAAAATGAAAACAATCCATCATTCTCAACCAAATACAGAAAAGACTTTCTCTGACAAAACAACTCCTATTTAGGTCATTGGATTCTTGTTCCTTCTGTCAAGTAAACTAATGTGACTTGACTAGGGTGGCTACAGTTGGGCAGTTCCTGACCACAGCATGAGTAACTTGCGGTGCACCTTTCTTATTCCCTTAACATGCCCATGGCCCTCACTCCCCACAACCATATATGTGAGAGTGCCACACACAGGCCTGTTCTCTGCTAATTCTCCTCCCTTGAAGTGATAATAATGGCTGTATAAACTACTTCCAAATCCTCCTGTCATAGTCCATCGTGAGTCAAGCAGTCCTCTTCCAAGGGTGACTCGGGGACCTAAGCTACTTCCATCTGATGATTTTGTGGTCTTGTACTACAATAAGGCAGGCCTGGTGTCACCCAGCTGGCAGATGGTGGGAAGGGTGTGGAGAATCATGCACCTAATACTTAGTCATGTCAGTCTGGATGTGATGTATATCACTTCCATCCACATTCCATTGGCAAGATGTATAGTTCCACCCAAATGCAAGGGGAGCTGAGAAATGTAGTCCCTGGCTAGCTCCTCAGAAACAACTTGACACTGTTTAGAGAGAGCATGAGCCTTTGTTGGTCTGTGGCCTTCTCTGCTGTTCCTTTGAACACCAAATCCCTTCCTCCAATAGCAGCTTTTGACTCACAACAATGGGGGAAGAAAATGGATAACCAATTTACCCTCTGTCATTAATTTCTAATAATATTTTATTTCATTATCACTCCAGAATATTTATAATTTTAAAAAGAGCAATAAGAAGTTAGCCCACCTGAAGTTAACTCAAAGCAATGACTCAAATGGTAGAGGAGGTATTTTGGAATGGGGTGAGGATTCCTGCTATCTTCAGATAATCTGCAGAGGAACACATATTCCTCTATGTGCTAGAGAAATTCAGCTTCAAATTTTGAAAGCTGCCCATATCAGAGAAGGGACAGAAAAAATCCTTATCAGACATTTTCAAACATGTTCCAGCCCAGCTTTGTTCATACTGGCTCTGTAAGTCCAGGAGCAGAGTGGTGCTCACCTGGTGAACAGCTTGACGGGTTGCTGCCAGCTCCATTTTAGTGGGAGAGAAATTGATTGGTGCCTCATCCATTTTCCAATGCTGGTAGATTCCCTGATTCACTCACTTGGGCCAGACATGCATCTCCTGCTAGGCAGCAAAAATGTCAATAACTGCTCTCTTTTTACTCTTCTTTCCAAGCTGGAGATGGGTTTCCATTAAATCCTTAACCCATGCCTTTTTTATTAAATCGAATTTACAGCTACTCGAGAGGGCAAGGATTTCAGCCATATTCACCTTGCCCTCATTGGAGTGCTCTGGACTTGGTTTTTCAACAACTCTCAGTATTTTCTGCCTTACATTCCAATTTCCAGTCAAAACCAAGGTCTGCTTCACTAAATTTTGGACCAGGTGAAGATTTTTCACCTATGTGTGGGACCTTGGCCCCCAAAGAACAGGAGGGAAGTGATGTCATTGCAGTGAGGATAGCTGATTATGGAGGTAAGGAGGGTGACATCGATCTGAGATGGGGTGACATTAGAGAAAATGCAAGTGACAACCAGGAGAGGCTGGAATCACTGACTTTGGTCAGTTAATTTAACACTGAACATGTCTAAATTTCTGTCATCCTCTAAA
Source organism: Pteropus alecto (assembly GCF_000325575.1). Taxonomy (NCBI): domain Eukaryota; kingdom Metazoa; phylum Chordata; class Mammalia; order Chiroptera; family Pteropodidae; genus Pteropus; species Pteropus alecto. Next base: position 268,358 of record NW_006434516.1, read on the forward strand.
AAACAGAACTGATAGACTAATTTATACTTGAGTATTAAAGACTGATGATAGTTAACATTTACTGATTGCTTACTGCATGTCAGTCACTATGCTAACCAAACTTACATAGTACCTCACCCCATACTTCTACAAGCCTATGAAGAAAGTACTGATGATTCTCATTATACAAATGAGGCAATGGGACTCAAGAAGAGGGCAAGTAGCCTTTCCAAGGTCGCATACCAGTAAGTGGTGGAGCCAGGCTTTGAATCCCTAAAATTGTCCCCAGAGCCCAATGTTTTAATGGCTGCCCTATGCTGTGCGGTGGCAAGATTTCCTTATGCCATTGCTCCCAGAAGTGGGTGAATTTTCAAAGGGCCAAGAATGAGGCAAAAATAATAAAGCAATAGTGATGGCACTGTGACAGGGAGTTGAGGAAGCTGTTTTAGCTAGAAGTTCTTTACGAAACTGCCTTTCAAATCCCACTGAACTTTTGGCAGAATTTGTTGTCATTAATTAGCCCAGTCCACTGTTGTAGCTAAATTTGTTGTTTTAGCTAGAAGTTCTTTACGAAACTGCCTTTCAAATCCCACTGAACTTTTGGCAGAATTTGTTGTCCATTAATTAGCCCAGTCCACTGTTGTAGCTAAAGAGGGTGAAGTATGTCACCCTCTTTCTTGATCCTCAGATGTGGTATCAGAGGAATAGAGATCAGCTATGAGCTGTTTATGAACAGAATGAAAGGGGCTAGGTGAGACAAGGGAAACCCAGTTATTACCTTCACTCTGAATTTATATTTTCCCATGACAGCATTGGTGCATTTTCATTCTTTTTAAAAATCAGTATTGAGCCAGAATCTTCAATCTGCACTTGGGCCATCCCTTCGAATGGAAGTTACAAGTAGGGTAACAGTAAGATGTTAATTTTGCATGGGTGACTCTTTCTGAAAAAGCTTTGACAGTCCCTACTTGGGGGTGGGGGCCACTGGGGAGCTAATAGGTGATGGCTCCCTCCCCTTCTCAATGACCCTGACAGCCTCCCAGGGGAACTGTCTATCAACAATTAAGAAACAGATAATGTAAGACGCTCCCTCCTAAGTGCCTCTGGGGATATCAAATCATTCACCTCTTTACCTTGCACAGGATGACAAAGGCACATGGGGCAAAAGTAATAAAGGGGGCACTATCTATAGGTTACAGGAATACCCAAACTTAGGCTGGGCTGAGGTTCTGCAGTGGGTGGTGAGTGTGGACCATGGCCTCAGGCTGCTGCTGGGGCTAGGGCTGGAGCTGGTGGTGTGGCATGAGAGGGAGGAACTTTGGGGATTGACTCTCTCTGTGTCTACTCTGACTGCCATCTTCACCCATTGGAGCTGCCCTGGACTGAGGTAAGAGGCTGGCCATGGAAAAGGAAGGTCAAGGGTTTGGGGTGGAGCTCTGCCTGTGGTTGCACAAGGACATCAGGCCAAGTCAACCAGTGGGGCTCTGCTTGCTGGCTGTGTACTGGGCATGGGGCTGAGTCTGCACAGAGGGAGGGGCACCATTTTCTGATTATCCTAAAGGTACTGTCTCCTCATCTTGCTGCACTCCCCCAGAGCTGTCCTGAATCAGACAAGAGGCCCTTTTCTCATTCACCAAAGGCTCTGCCTGGGCTAGCTATGTTCCTGAGTTTGGGCATTTTAGACACAGTACATTTGGAAGAACCCATGAGGTGGTGGGGACAGGAAAAGGGAGTTTCCATGGCTACTGTTGGCCTCTAGGTGGAGTGACCATTCTTGAAGAGTAAAGATGTGTATGGAAGTGATGAAATGTGAAGTACTTCCTGTGAAGTGAAGAAATGTGAATTGCAGTTGTCTTAGTCAGCTCGGGCTGCCATAACAGAACATCATAGACAGGGTGCTTAAACAACATTTTTTTTCCTGCAATTCTAGAAGCTGGAAGTCCAAGGCTAAGGCACACAGTGTTGGTTTCTGGTACTATCTTTCTCCTTGGCTTACAGACAGCTCTCTTTTGGTGTGTCCTCATATGATCTTTCTTCTGTGCAGGCACACTCCTGGTGTCTCTTTCTCTTCTTGTAAGGAAGAGAAATTAGGGCCCCACACTTATAACCTCATTCAATCGAATTAGGGCCCCACACTTATAACCTCATTCAACCTTACTTATCCCTTAAAGGCCCTATGTCCAAATACAATCACATTGGGGATTAGAGCTTCAACATATAGATTTGGTGGTGGTGGTGGTGGGACACAATTAAGTCAGAATTAGAGGAAATGCCTCTAATTCTGTAATTGTTTTTCTAATATCAGTCATGTGTATATGTGTGCGTGTGTGCATGTGTGTGTGTGTGTGTGTGTGTATGTATGTATGTATATGTGAGACCAACTAGACTGCAATTTTCTAATGCTAGGCCTGTGTTTAAAAAGTCTTTTTTTTTTTTTTTAACTCTGTCCTCCTAGTCCTCCCAATAGTGCCTAACATAGGAGTTTCTGCTCATTAGGTTCTAAATAAATATATGTGAACCAACCCCCAATAAAGCTTCCTGGTGCACATGTGCAGGAGATATGGATATTACCAAGGTCAAGTCTTGACTGCTCCTTTATAACCTTCTCAAGTGAGATTGGAGAGGGCTGGGCTGGAGAGAGTGTTCCCATCATTTCACTCTCTAAAGAAAGGGAAGTATAAACCAAAATTCCCAAAGAGATGGAGAAAAGAAGAACTTTACTAAGGTGAAATAATTTGCAAACTGGTGAAACGTAGCCTCTGGTAGAAATCAAAAGTGTGCTCTCCTGAGACAAAGGAGAGGTGCTCTTTTAAATGGAAAATTTTCAGTTAGGTATGTTTTATGTAAATGGGATATTCAAATTCATACACTTTTGATTTATCTGAATAGCACGGTCCTAATTAGTTGGTATTATCTGTTCCGATTGGTTGTTATGGAGCAATTCTGATTGAACAGTGCAGGTCAAAAGACAAAACAGAATTTTCCTCCAGTTGTTGGCTCAGATGGCTCAAACAAATGGGTATAGTGCGGGAAGCCAAGGATTCAGTGTGAAGTTCTTCCTGGTGTATAGAGTATGTGAGGAGCCCTGTCAGCAAATGGCCACTAGGCTCTTATTATTTATAAAATGTGGGCCCCTGGTTGGCCATAGGAAGTCCATCTCAACTGATAAATTCCTTCTTATGGTTCACATCAAATGAATCTTTCTTCTTGGGGTCCACAGATGGAATTTTCAGAAGGGAAATAAACTCTAATTTTGGTCAATTCAGATTCAATTTTAATTTGTTAAATAACATCATTTATTCAGTAACCTTTGGAATTCACATGCTTCATATTTAATGAGTATAATTATACTCTTTATGGTATTCCTGTGAAACATGCTATTTTCATCATTCAAATGTTGGTTTCGCATTATCTCAGATGTTATATTACTCCATAGGAGAATGTGCTTTAATAGCCCCAAACTCTAGTAACAAGAAGGATTAGTAAAACAATAAGCTTATATGTGTTAGCTTAACTATAGAATTCCCATCCACAAGAGGAACTGAAGGCAGCAGACCTTTTATTTATTCAAAGACTTTCTTAAAATAATGACAATAGTTTGTTTTTCCTTATGGTAAAAATAATAAATACTCATTAAAAATTGTAAACAATGAAGAATGGTGTAAAAATAGTGAAATTACTCCTGATTCTGCTACCCAGGGATAGCCTCTAGAGGTTTTAATGGGTTACCATTTGAGTTTCTTTCTAAGCTCTTGCTCATGTATGTGTGTGTCCTCCTTACTCTTTCCTGTAATAGAATTACACTATAAATGCTCTAAACTGTCTCCCTGCATTCACTTAAAAAATCTTTTTATTATAGAAACTTTCAAACACATACAAAATAGACTGAATAATATAATGAATCTCATTTATGGTTAATCTTGCTTCATCTGTAACTCAATTTATCCCTACCCCAGATTATTTTGAAGAAAATGTTAGCCATCATATCATTCAATCAGTAAATATCTCATTATTTATCTTTACAAAACAGAGGCCCTTAAGAAATGACAATAACCTTGTCACACCTAAATAATTAATGACAATAACTTAAAGACCTCAAATATTCAGTCACTATTAAAATTTCTCTGTCTTATAATTTTTTTTTTTGAATCATGATCAAGTTGTACTTGTGACTGGTTCCTTTGGTTGATTATTTCTTAAATATTTTTAATCCATAGCTTACTCCTCTATTTTTTCCCTTGTAGTTTATTTATTGAAGTAACTTGGTCATCTGTTCTATAGATTTTTTCAGTCTAAATTTTACTGATTTCTTCCCCATGGTGTCATTTATAATGTTCCTCTGAATTACTGGATCTCAAATCTTGATCAAATTCAGATTTTATTCTTACTAGTTAAGTCTTCATAAATGGCACTGTGTACATACCTCAGGAGGCACATGATGTCTGGTATTTCTTTTTGTAATGTTTCCTAGATCTATTGTTAGGACCGAACTGTGTCCCTCTCAAAATTCATATATTGAAGTCCTAACCCACAGTACCTCAAAATGAGACTATATTTGGAGATAGGGTATTTAAATAGATGGTTAAGTTGAAATGAGGTTATTAGGTATCCTTATAAGAAGAGGTAATATGGACACAGGCATACACAGAGGGACTACCATGTAAAGACACAGGGAGAAGACGGCCATCCATAAGCTAAGGAGAGAAGCCTCAGAAGAAACCAACACTGCCGACACTGTGACCTTGGACTTTTAGCCTCCAGAACTGTGAGGAAATAAATTTCTGTTTTTTAAGACACTCATTCTGCAGTACTTTGTCAGGGCAGCTATAGAAAACTAATACATGTATAAATTCATTAGAAGGTATAAAATAGTGATACTTTAGTCCTACCATCTCTTTTTTGTTTATTGGCTAAAATACTTCTGTAAAGATAAATTTCCCCTTACCAACTATTTGGTTACCCATAGGCATAATTAACATAGGAAGGGCAAGATCAATGCTCAATTAATTTCTTTTATGCCTCAGATTTCTAAATAATGATTGGTTCCTCATCATCCACCAAAAGTGAAACCTGATTTTTTTTCTTTTGGTATTATTATGAACTCATAGATTTAAAATACTTGATGTGTTTCAAAGTACCTTTTTTGAACATAATATATCATAAACTCCTTTCTATGTTAATCTATTTCTAAATTATTAGTTTTAATAGTTATACAATTTCCCCTTATATGAGTACATTAGAATTTAACCATTTCTTGTTGTTGGCATTTACATTACACCCCTTTTGATTTAGGAGTTTCACTCGGTTCAGTCTTGCTCTCATAAATATATATATTTTCCTGAAGAAGGTAGTACTTTCTCTAATTTATTTCAAAAGCTGAACTTTGTAGATTAATTTTTAGTGATGACTGTGATAAGAAAGGGAGTCTGGTTAGTTGAGTAACCTTTCTATTGAGGTTTGAAAATATTTTCATTTGCCTTTTTAAAATATTTATACCGTTGGTCAGGGAAAGTCTCTCTCTCTCTTTTTTTTCCTTTTGGGGTTGAAGTTATTCATCAAGGACAAAAGATAAATTAAGACCATCAATTAAACTATAATAGTAATTAAGAATAAAATATGACAGTAGTAAGTTATCTTTTTTATGTCCATATTGCTTGAATGTTTTCATTTTTTAAAGTAAATGCTTTGAAGGAAACATAGTTACCTTTGCTAATCCTCCTCTGTGGTAGGAACCATCAAGTGCAAGGCTAACTTTTATATATCAATATGCTGATGGGGTCAGCTCTGAATCAGGCCACTGTTCATTCTGACGTGCCTGGGACAATTACAGTTTATGCCTGCTCTGAAGAAATTCTTCATAATGTACCCTAGCACTATCAAAAGAATCCTGGTTTAGACAATAATTTATACAATCACCATAGATATTAACACTTTTTTTTCCTTCTTCTTACTTGGATTTCCTCATGTCCCTTGTTTCAAAGACATCCTCGAAGACAAGAGAGGAACACTGAAGAACAAGCTTCTTCCCTGTCCATTCAGACTTTCCTTCTTCCCACAACCACACGGCAATAGTTTGTTTTCCCCTATTATTGCTCATTTTTCAGTTAAGCAAATTGCTGTTCTCTTTTCCTCCCTCTTCTTCTATTTTTTATTATAATACTCTCTAGCAAGTCACAAAGCTGTCAGAACAAGGAGAAAATCACTTTGTGAACAGAGATCTAAATAAGATTTAATCCAAGTGGGGAAACTGAGGCCATTGTCTGGGCCAAAGTGACACAGCTAGATAGTGGCAGAGTAGCACATGGACTAGGGATTCCAAATTTCTCTGTCAACTGATCTTGACTAATTAGTCCTTTTAATAATTGCGAGGGTCTTTGGCAAATTTGATGTTTTGAGGCAGGTAGGACACTACCTCCCTCCCCGTACTTTTGACATTAGGTGGTGAATTAGAATGAAAACAAGTCTCACATCTAGTTCTGCTATAGGTAGTACATTTATTACCAAGCTATATTGATTGGAAGCAGCAAAGAAAAGTTCTATTACCTCTTTCTCTAAACTCAGGTCAAGTGTAAACCCCATTCTTAGGCTCTTTGACAAGCACCTGTATGAAAGCTCTACTTGGAGGCAGAGGCCACAGTATCCTGATGGTGGAACCAGAAAACTTTCTGGTCAGGTGACAGTATCCTATATTAAGTTGATAGCAGTGGGAGAGCACACTCTAGACCTGGACCACTGTTTCACAGGCAAAGCCTGTGGGGTTTGACAGTTTATTTCTTACACTTCATTTTTGCAAGTGTGCTAATACCAGTCAGTGTTTCTAGCCAGCCAGGTTCCTTGAGCACCATTTATGTAACCAGTGAAAATGTGTTTCTAACACTGAGGAAAGGATGGTTAATAACAGGCCTGCAATCTTGTCCTCTCCTTTCTTGTAGGGGTGCTTGGATGCTCTGGGGAAGGAAGAAGGTAGGTAAAACTCTTGGAAACATGCCAATTTCAGACCTCCTGGCAAGCCACTAATAGTGACACTAATGGTAGCTTACAGTAATGTTTTTAGCAGGATGTAGCTGATCTGTGTAAAATTACTTATGATAAGGAAACTTACAATCTATGGATTTATGGCCCATGATTCTCTGGAAATGTCATTTAGGCTATGTGACAATTAGAGTGTAAGAACAGAGATGTTTCATAATCTAAACATTTCCCTTTTATGTAAATTATGGAGCCACATGTAATACTTAGAGACCTAAAAGTGCCTGCTGATTTAGTAAAGAAGGACCTGGGGAGCTATGCTGGGGTCCCAGACCTCTCTTTGCTTTGCCTATGCCTCCCCCAGGATTACTTGTATCCTTGATATTTTTAGTAAGTCTTGATATTGGGTAAGATCTCTGATTTATGTGAGTCATATTTGACAGATTGACACATTGTGCTATCTCTTTTCCCTTAGGCTAATGAATGCACCCTCTGGTGTAGATATAGATAAAAACAGTGAAAGGTAAGACCTTACTCACTTCTGGAGTGTGGATTTATGATGAGATTATTCAAATGTTTTTCGACCACCTGTGGTTATAGATTACAGTTGCCTCGTATACATATTACCTCATGCTGTTCATACTAAGATATTTTAAGGGATATGTCTGTAAAATTATGTCTGCAGGATTATGTCTCCTGTGATCACTAGTGATGGTTATTAACAACAATGACAGTAGCATTAACATTTCAGTCAGTACCAACTTTTTCGTGATTGTTCTGTGCTGAGCACTTTGCATATAGTAGTTTAATAAACTTGTAAATATTCTGCTTTCATTTCACAGATGAGGAAACAAAGTTTCAGAGAGGTTATGTAACTTGCCCAAGGTCACATCAGTGTGTGACCTCAAGTCTTTTGTCCCCAAAGCTTTGGACCTGCTATAATACTGCACTACTCCCGATGCTGATGAAAGGACTAGGGTGAATGGAAACTTTTTTTTAGCAGTATAAAAATTACAGTGGCTGCTTTAAGTAAGTCATCTGAACACTTCATTGTTCAGTTTACCTTTCCTCCAGAAGGGGCAATGTGACTAATAACGGTTTCAAATTTATGAGCTGAAAGTTCAAAGTGATGATAATATGCTAAACAGTTTTGTCCTGCCAAACCCAGTGGGACCTGGGACTTACCTACAGGGAAATTTTGCTCAGAATCTGCGAGTTGAGATCAGAGCTGTTAGGGAGTAAAGCTAGAGCAGTTGTAATGACAGGCGAGACAATCCCCCCAAAGTTCTTTCTAGTACCTTTGACTTTGACAGCTTTCTTTCCCATGCCTGGTTAATGCTGGGTTTGGTGAGCAATAATGGTGGTGATAAAAAGAATGAAGGTGAAACACTCTGACAGTACCTACCAGGGAACGGTGTCCAATGCTATGATTCTGGGGGATTTGATTTGCATGAAAGTCCACGAACATATTGACTGCTGCACCAGCTGCTGCTGAGCAGTTCTGACTCCTTCCACTGGAATTCATATTTTATGGGGGCAAGAACTTTCTTATAGACATTACTGTTTCTCCAGGGCTCATAACAGAGCCTGTTACGAGGGTTGTGCATAACGAATATTTGTTGAATGACTAGTCTCTTGATATAGATATTTTGTTATGGGCTGAATGTTTGTGTCTCTCCCAAATTCATGTGTTGAAACTCTTGACCCCAATGTGATGGCATTAGGAGATGGGTCCTTTGGGAAGTGATTAGGTTTAGATGAAGTCATGAGAGTAAGACTCTCATCATGGAATTAGTGCCCTTCTAAGAAGAGGGAAAGATATGAAGGCTCTCCTTCTTGTTCTGTATGCTTAGTCACCAAGGAAAGGTCATGTGAAGATATAGCCAAAAGGTGACTGTCTGTAACTGGGAAGTGGGTCCTCATAAGACACGGAATCTTCCAGCTCCTTGGCCTTAGACTTCCAGTCTCCAGAACTGTGAGAAATGTTTGTTGGTTAAGCCACTCAGTCTATGGTATTTTGTTATAGCAGTCTGAGCTAAGACACATTTTGAGTATCAGAATGTTTCCACTCAATCCAGTAAAAGTCCATGAGGATTGGACTTTGCTCCACACATTTCATGTGTGTGTTAATCTTGTCCAAACTAGACTGCTGGTTATAGACTTCTCCAGTATTCCCCCAGCTATTCCCCATTTTGGATCACTCCCTGAACACTTGGAGAATGTGTGAATGTCTTGCCTGAGGGATGTGTTGGCCAGTGGGCACAAATCTAGGCAGGCTGGCAGAATCAGCCTTCATTTGCAGCTCCCACCTTCCCAGCTGCCCCAATAGCTTTACTGGAAGAAAGTTCATGTAGGGTGGGGATAGAGTGACCTTACTCTAAATAGCAGTTCCGCTTTCCTTTCTCCATCTCCCTCTCATTCTTTAATTTATAGACTGTGCAGTGGAGAGAGAGAGCGGGGACATTAAACCATTGATGAATGTGCCTTACTTCCTTAAGGTGTCAGGCACTATAATAGGAAAGTCTTCATCCTCAGCCCATGGTCCTCAACATCTTAGAAGCAGCCCATAATTTTGTGTAATGACCTTTCTGGCTCAGAGATGACAAGTGAGGTCAAGTGTATGTTTTGTACTTGCTTTTAAAGCTGTGAAGGGCAGAGGGTTGGGAGGTGAGATGAGAGACTTTGCACCTCTAAATTTCTCTCTTACTGCTCATCTTCTTAAAGAATCCTCTCTTTCCGAGAAATGTGCCCTACTGGGACCTTGAAGTTCCGAATAACTTGCCTTTGGATACCCAAGCTGTGTTGTCACCAGCTCTCATTTAGACTAGTGATAAAGTGGCCATATAACTTATTCTCAAAATGTGGACACTTTTGAGAGAGAAACGGAATGTTATTACATGGGACATAGACCTGTTCTAGTTGAACAGGACAACCCAGCTGAAACTGAGAACTATCTTGGGTAAACAGATATATAGATACCCTAGCTAATGATCTCTAACATTTAATACTAGCAATGATAGCATCAGGTCATATCCTTGCTTCTGGAATTTTCCATTAGCCATTATAGGAAAGAAGAAATTTTCCATTAGCCATTATAAGAAAGAAGAAAATCTTTCAAATGATCTCAACTAGGGACTAACAGATACTTACTGAAGACCTACTCTTATGGTACTTACAGTCGTGTGTGTGTGTGTGTGCGTGCATGCACGTGTGTGTATGTGTGTTGTCTAGTGGATAAGTGATGACCATGCAGCATGTTAAGAGCTTTGACAAACACAGGTGCAACTGAAGACAAAGGATGGGTCTTCTGTGGACAGAAGGGAGTGGGACAGTTAGGGAAGGCCTCCTGCTCCAGGACTGTCATGGGAGATCTATGTCAGTCTTCTTGTAGAGGGGGATATAGAACAATATAAAGCTTGGTTCCCTCTCAAGGGACATACAGTTTGTTGGGGAGTAAGATGCATGTAGAAAATATGGTTGATCAGCATTGTTTAGAGTCATGAGTACCTTTTCATAGTATGTCCTTAAGTGCATCAGGATTTTAGGGGCAAAGGGTAGGGATAAGAGAGTTCAGGAGGCCTCACTAGGAGAAGAGCCAAGCTTTGGAGCAAGACTTGGGTTCTAATTCTGACTGTCATGCTTGACTCAGCGCAAAACAGCTAGACGCCCAAATTCTCCTATAGCAGTAGCACCCTAAGGAGTACCTCCTATGTGGGTTCTACTTTGGCCCTTTACACACATTATTGCTAATCCTCTGAAAAACAATGTAAAGTAGATGCCATTATCTCCATTTTAGAGTCAAAACTCAGGCAGATTTTGTGACATGCCCATTATTGTGATGAAAATAAGAAAGGTTTATATTTGAACTTCAGTCTGTGTTGAACCTTAGCTCATATGCATCCCTCTATTCCAGTGGCTCTCAAAATCTGAACTGGGACCAGAAGCATCAGCTGCAACTGGGAACTTGTTGGAAATGCAAATTCTTGGTCCCATCGCAGACCTACTGAATTAGCAACTCTGAGTGTGGTACTAGCAATTTGTTTTAATTAGACCTTCACGTGATTCTGAGGTCCTTAAAAGTTTGAGAATCACTGCACTGAACCAACAGCCTCAGTTTCTTATCTGTAAAACAGGAGTACTATTTCTAGCTCATAATGTTATAGTAAGAACTACATGAGAGATATATGGAAGGCATCTAGCTCAGTGCCTGACTCATAGGAAAAAGGAAGGAAAGTGGTGGTTTTCTTCCTGTTGTGCCTCTTGAGGACATGGAAGTATCATATTTTTAGCTAGTGCAGAAAGTGGAAAGTTGAAAGAGCGAGGAGAGCCATTTGCATAGGTGAGGGTGGAGGATTCGAATGATGGCACTATGCAACCAGCAGTTGTCATTAGCAGGGCACAGAGCTGTCCTTCTACTGTCTTTACATTTCCTCCTTCCGTCTTGTCTGTAGGAGACTCTAACGATCATTATTATTGGTGAGGCACCTGTTCAGCATAATGAGCATGTCATTTGCTGTACTCAGCAATGAGCAGTTTCTTCTAATTGGCTCATAAGAATGACAAGGTGTAGAAAGTGCAGTTAAGTCCTTTTTAATCCACACTTGCCATTAGCAGGAGCTCATTAAAGACGTGAACAAAGAAAAAGTGTAAATAAAGATCCTGCTCTCTGTAATTACAGCTGCACATCTAACTGCCTCTTCCCAGGGTTCAGCTGAATTGCTCTCCCTGAGCCCGGCATCTCCAGGCCTCCCTCTCTGCACTTGATGTGGTTTCTTAGGCTGTCTCATCTCACTGAGCTGCAGGCAGGTGGGGACATAGCTTGGAGAGGCTGTGATGGATGATATTGCTTACATGTATGTGGACCCCAACCAGGGGCTCTCATTGTCATTTAACATAAGCCCAGACAAGGGAGTCACAGTGAACCCCCATTCCTCATGCCTCTTGGAAGCACAGTGGGGAGCCAGAGCATGTGCTGAGTGACTTAGGCAGGTGACATGGAATAGAGTTCTCTCACTTTGTTTTCCTTATTGTAAAATTAAAGGTAAGTGACAATCTAGACCTAAGGAAACATGCTTTATGTACAGTCTATAAACATCTGTTGAATGATTATTCTATGCTGGGCTCTGTTTTGGGACATTCTAATTGGATTTTAGCACTTTTCTAATCAAGTGGTATTGCCAAGGCTAGCTCTATACGTAGGCAACTTGATGACTTAGCTCTATGGTGTGATACAGGGCACTAAGAAAGGCGTCTTTTCTTAATCAAAAAAAGTCTCCCAAACCAACAACAGATTGTAGAAACAACACTAACCAAAACCCCAAACAAAACCCTGATAATGAGTTGTAGCAGATGCCTGAAATACCACTGTATTGTATCCTACCTAAGGGTGCAGGTATTATGTTCAAATTTGAGATGCAGAATTGTTAAACGTATCAGCCATTTGCATGTGTATTTCAACCGATTTATCTGATTAGTAACAGTTAGGATGTGTACCTTGTAGTTTGGGTTGAGGGTTTGCTGAGGTGGGGCCTGGGCTGCTTGGAACTGCTAGGGGCTAGAAGGGAGGCAGCCTTGCAGACTCCTTTTGTCTGGCTAGCATTTTCCTAAGAGCTGGCATGATAGGCCTCTGGTGCTGTGTGAGAATATCAGGCGGGTGGAATCCCCACAGCTCCTAAGTACCAGCTGTTGATGAATGGCTTCTCAAGGAGTTGCCTTTCATTTCCTGCTTCTTGCCATACAGTACATTCTATGGGATCCTGAGACTAGTGTGTCTTGAGGGGAGAGTGGGGATTTTTAAGGGGTCACCTGAGACTAAAGTGAGTTTATTTATGGATGCTGTACTTTCTGCAGGTGCTCTGTGGGGGGATGGGCATTCCAGGAGCAGGCAGGTCCGCCATCAATTCTCAGAGTCCTGGGCTGTGCTTTCCAAACTTTTCTTCATTATTTTAAAAAAAAAATTTATTATTTATTTATTAATTTTTTTTATGGTGACATTGGTTAATGAAATCCAGTAACTTTCAGGTGTACAATTTAATAGTAAGTTATATACATATTGCATTGTGTGTTCACCTTCCATAGTTAGATTTCTTTCTGTCACCACATGTTTTACCCCTTTTACCCCATCTACTATTTCCCTCTTTCTTCCCCCTCTACCCCTTCTGGTAACCACTAGTCTATTGTCCATGTCCATGAGTCTCTGTTTGTTTTTCCTGTTCATTTGTTGCTTTTAGGTTTACAGCCCACATATAAGTGATATCATGTGATTTTCAACTTTTTCTGTCTGCTTTATTTCACTTAGCATGATTATCTTGAGGTTCATCAATGTGGTCACGAATGGCAGTATTTCATCTCTTCTTATGGCTGAGGAATATTCCATTGTTTATATGTACCACACATTAATTTTGGTTGTGGGTG
>NW_006434516.1:282372-297693 GCF_000325575.1 Pteropus alecto
TATAAATATCTATTCAGATCCTTTGCCCATTTGGATTATTTGTTTTATGCTATTGAATTATATTTCCTTATATATTTTGCATATTAACCCCTTATCACATATGTAATTTGCAAATATTTTCTCCATTTTCACTTTGTTGGTCATTTCTTTTGCTGTGCAGTAGCTTTTTAGTTTGACGTAGTCCCATTCATTTATTTTTGCTTTTACTTCCCTTGCCTTTGAGGTAAATTCGTAAAATCCTCTTTAAGTCCAAGGTCAATGAGTTTAGTTTCTATGTTTTCTTCTATGCAATTTTTTGTTTCAAGTCTTATATTCAGGTCTTTAATCCATTTGAGTTAATTTTGGTGTGTGGTGATAGACAACAGTCTAGTTTCATTCCTTTGCAGGTGGCTTTCCAGGTTTTCCAGCACCATTTATTGAAGAGACTTTCCTTTCTCCACTGTATGTTTTTGGCTTTTTGACAAAAATTACTTGCCCATATAAATATGGGTTTACTTCTGGACTCTCGATTCTGTTACACTGGTCTATGTGCCTATTTTTCTGCCAATACCAACTTTTCTTCATTATTGTTCCCACACCTCCCCACCTCCACCCCACAGAGATCTTTTAAAACTGACCCTCTCCATGTAACTTTACTACCACAAGTATACTGTATATCTGTTTAAGTACTGTATATATTTGTACTTTATACACAAAAAAAGTAAAATTTTTTTCACCCCTTCAAATCATCACCACTGAAATGTAGACACATACATGGAACAGTAATGATGGTGAGAATGAAGATTCACAAAGGGTGTTAGAAAATACTCATAGTTATCTCTTCTATGGATCTCACTCTGTGCTACACCATTCCAAGTATTTTTTATGCGTTATTTACTCTTCATGGCAACACTGCAAAGTACTTAGCAGGTGGGGAAACTGAGGCAAATGGGAATTAAATAACTTGTCTACAGAAATGTCTACACTTGTAGTTTATGCTCACACAGTTTCAGAACTTTGGTTAATTGTCCCATGCCTGGCAACCATAGCCAAACATTCCAGACTGTTGGGCATCTGTTTTCTCTGTAATCACCTATAGAGAAGCAGATTCTCCAGGTCCCACCTCCCTGATTCTTGGCATGGGGAACACAGACTTGATGTTGGTATGAAACTTGTGTCTGGCCAGCTCACTGGAAGGGCACCTGCTGTTCCTCTACCTCAGCAGTGTAAGTGGAAGCCATGTGCTTGGAGAGTTGAACTCTGAGTCATTGATTTAGACTCTAGCCTCTACAAAAAAGTCTTTAGTTATGCTTTCTAGGAGAACCACTTCAGAAACGAAAACTAGCAGAGACCAAGAGACTTTTTGCATGTGGAAAGAGCAAGAACTACTTACGGCATAACAGGAGTTCCTGAGCCGCCTCTCAGTCCCTTTTTCTCCCATGCGTTTTGCCACAAGCTGTTGGAGTCCAGCCTATGGCTGAAGTCTGCTCCAAGGACGGTGTTTCCTCTCCCTAGGAGTAAAGAGTGACCTGGAAACTGGTTGTGGACTCACAACCTGAAATCTCACTCCTCAAGGAGGGCCATTTCTGAAAGAGGCTTCTCTTCCTTGGCCTTGGATAACTACCATAAGATCTAAAGGCCCAGTTGTAAAAACCACATAAATTTCTCTCATGTTTTAGACACTGTGCCAAGAACTGCAGAGACAGAGAGGAGAAGAACTCAGTCCCTGTCAACATGTACTTTTGGTGAGGTGGAAAATCTGGACAAGTGGACAGATGATTTCAAAAGCTTTTGTTAAATGCCAAGTCGGAAACATACACTTAAGGCTCCGTAAAGCTCAATATAGGGGCACCTACCATGGCTTGGGATGGGTGAGCAGATATGCATGTATATAAATGCGTGCTACCAGTACATGAGCATGTACGTGCGCACACACACATGCTCACACACACACATGTGCACACACATATACACACACCTCACATCCCAGAGGGCCCATGCCAGGCATCAACCAGCTGCCCTAACCTCTGTAATTGTGAGCTTTAAATTAGATTGTGATTAAAGATAAGGAAATCCATTTTACCCTAACAAAGAATTAGTAATTTGTATCTTTAAACACCAAGAAGGAGGTCATGTGAGTGTCTTCTCCCTGAGAACTAAGCAGTTTCACTATGTCAAACAATATAGGAAACAAACATACTTTCCTGTCCTTGTGCTAAATAATTCTAGGAAAAAGCACACTTTCCTGATTTTGTACTTAACAATCCTGGGACCAGACAAAATAACTTAGCTGCTTACTCCAGAAAATACCTGCTCCTGGAAGATAAGACTGAACCAACAAGATTAACAGCTTTTGTACCAAGGCTTGCTTCTAGACCCTCACCTCACTATGCTCACCCATCTAAAGCTATTATGTCAAAACTCTGACCAGTCTCAGCCTGTTCTCCACTTTGTAATACTCATCTTAAGATCACCCAGCTTAGACCTTACACCTTAGGGATCCTCTTCCCTAATTTCTTATTTTGAGATACCACTAAGACTGCTGAGGTGGGATGAGCCTAAGACACCTTTGTTGCAGTAAGTCTGATATTACTTCATGAACAGGTTTTTCTGGTGGCCCTTTGGGGGCTGAGAGCTCATGTCCCAGTGCTAGCTGACTCTGTTAGCTTAGCCCCTCTTGGCTTCTCTGACCTGAAGACTCTTCTCTGAGCAGTGTTGACAGCTTAGCATCCGGACATACTTGAGAATATGGTATAGCTGTGGCTGGTAGGGAGGGGAAAGTCCCTGGCCAAATAGTGGGAACTCTCTTGGCAATGCTGCCTCCCAATGACAGGGCCACTCAGACCCTCCACTTTCATTGAAACCCCAGAGCACATCAATATCGCTCACGCAACTTATAAAATACGGATGTCTGGTCCTACTCACAGAGATTCTAATACAGTAGACTTGGGTAGGAGTGTGTGTATGTGTGTATAATTATGCAGAAGATGAAGGTGTACAACCTACTGATCTAGCTAAACATTTGGTACATATGGACTGTATTTTTCCTAATTGTAGCCAATTTTCCTAATTGGCTACAATTAGGAAAAATACAGTCCATATGTACCAAATATTAACAAAAATACATACCTCTTTACCTAGATATTTCACTTCCAAGAGTTTATTCAAAGGAATCCATATCAGATGGACAAGGAATTATAACTATAATGTTAATTAAATTTTGTTTATAAATGGAAATCTGAAACTGAAAAAACAATATATCAGTATATGTCAAAAGACTGCCAAATTTACATTTCCTTTGATTCAGACATAAACAGATTTGCCAACAAATCCACAAAACCTTTAATATCACAATTAGGTTGATAAAACAAAAATGTATAGCACCTGCAGGTGATATACCATGCTATCATTAACATGATGATAAAGATGACATTTAATGGTGAAGGAACAATCTTTGTGCTGTATTAAGTGAATAAAACTACATTTGATTCAACAGATCTTTATTGGGTATTTGCTGTGTGTAGTGCAGGTACTGCTCTAGGCCCTGGGAATGTGTTAGTGAATGAAAAAGACAAAAACCCTGTCCTCATCCTGGAGCTTACATTCCAGTCCATGGAACGAGTTAGTTTTATGGCATGTTAGAAGGTTAAAAGTGTGATGGGAAGAAAATAGATCAGTCTAAGAAAGATAGGGAATGCCTAGGATGAGTGTATGGAGGAGTGAAGTGCTTTCAATTTAAAAAGGGTGGTCTGGGTAGGGCTTACTTTAGGAGGTAGCATTTGAGTCAGATTGAAGGGGTTGAAGAAAGGAGCCATGGGGATGTCTAGAAGCATCCCCAGGCAGAGGGAACAGAGCACAGGGGCCCTGAGGGGGCTTGTACCTGGCAAAAAGCAGACCATTGAGGAGGTCAGTGGATCTAGAGTGGGGCAAAGGAAGAAGTGAGGCCCTGCAGACTGCTTCCTGTGGGTAGGCTGAGAGGTAGTGTAGGGTAAGGACACCATGGGGGCAGCCTCTTGAAATGTTTCAACTAAGCCTTTAGAGTGAACAAAGTGGATTTTCTTTCTGAGGTGGGATTTCCCTCCATTCTGAACTTGAAAACTAGTCAAGGAAAGTGAGCAATAACATCTGTAACCCCGCCAATGATAAGGTTTTGACAAAACCAGTCTCATATTACCGTGGGTGAGTCAAGAGCCATTTATCTCTACAGAAGAGGTAGCTAGCTGCATTTCAGCGTGGGGAAAACTGTCTGAGAAACTCCTTCAGGTTGTTTATCCAAGAATTTAAATAAATTAAAATTCTTGTGGTAATTTTAAATAAAAGACTCTCATACTGTTGACCGCTGTTATAGTATCTTCTTTGTTATTACACAGATTTAACTGTTTTGCCAGCCAGTAACATCCTCATAAACTATATAAATTTTATACAGTAAGTTCAATAAATATAACAAATATTTCTTCTAGTTTTGATCCCTCCCAGTGTTGGAACTAATGTAAGTGCTTAGCACATTGACTGGCCATATAAAAGCTCAGTAAATATTAGCTTACATTAATAATAAATTCATATTAGATGGCTGACATGATTAACATACCAAACACTAGCCTGAGCATCGCATCCTGTTTCTTTAGCTGAAATTACATTCTTTGTAGGCAAATTGTACTTCTGAGATATTTAATAGTTTTATTCATTCAAGAAGGTAAATATTTCTCCCATTATTTGATTTACCCTGTAAGATGAGCACAGTAAGTTATTTTGTTTCTAGATGGAGGCATCAATTTTGCATACAAAAATTCACATAGATTCAACATTAGTGAAGGAAATCAGCATTGACAAAAGTGACATGTCGCAGATAGCAAATTTACTCAGATGTATAGATAAAGCATAGTTTCTTTTTGTTGTCTATAAATCTAGTTTTCCTCTAAATTAACTTTCAATTCCTCAAGGTTTAAAACAGTTTGACCTGATTAATTCATTAGGTAATATATTTAAATCTTTTAGGAAAAAAATGCATAGTCTTTTTATCCCCACATCTCTCCCCCTGCCACTCATTTCCTCTCCAAGGTGGCAACTGGTATCATGGGGTGAATAAAAAAGAGGGGCTCTTGGAAGGGCATTTGATAAGTGGGCAGGGACCTCCAGCCTTGGGAGTTTCTGCCCCTCATTTGACACTCACTCCCCATCTTCTCCCAGCATTGCCTGGTGGCCCCCATTTCCTATAGTTCCCTGGGCTAGAAGGGGTGTCTTTCCCTTCCTTTTCTAGTTGGATCTCCTACTTTTGCTGAAAAATCCTAGAGTTTGAAGTCTCCCAGTTCTGACTCCAGAGGTAGCTAATGGATTCTAAAGAAACTTAGCAAATTCTTTCTCTCTCTCTCTCTCTCTTTTTTTTTTTTTTTTAAAATGCCTGACTTTTAAGCCTATTGTTTTGTTAAGGGAGTCAGGGCCTGGCCACCTACTGCCCTGGAGCTATGAGCCACAGTCTGGGAAATGGGAGGGTACAGATGGAGAATGAAGAGGTGGGGTTAAGATGTTTTGATTTAATATTGACAAAATTTTATCCCTGTAACTATGTCTTGGAAAAGAGTGAAAACCTGGCTAAATGGCCACATTTGCTTGGGTAACTGCCATGTGTAAGCAACATGAAAAAGTGGAAGCATGTACCAGATGGTTAATAACTGCTGTGGCCATGAAGTGCTTGAGGTATTAATTGTGAATAATCAGTTAGAATGCTAACTGATGGTACTTAAACACCAGGAGCTGCAGTGAACAAACTCAGTAATAATTAGAAAAGTAAGAACAACAAAAGGGTATGCCAAAGTTTGTGTTAACTGAAGCTCTTGTATGTATCCAAGATTGCTGCAGTGATTATTTTTGTTACATGAGGACCATCTGCTTCCTCCTACTAGCATCATTTAACATCAAAAGGACAGGACCTCAGCCTTAAATTTTGAAAAAACTAGACCTAATGAGAAGGGGAATGTTGATTTTAATATATTAATTTTTATTCTCTTCATTATTGAAATAGACCCATGCACTGTAACTTCTCTACTCATCTTTGTCCACTCAACTCTGGTACCTTTTTTCTTCTTTCCTCTCCCTCCCTCCCTCCCTTCTACTTTTTAACCCTCTCTCCTTTCCTCTTTTTTTCTTTTCCTTTCTTCTGTCATTCAATTACAAACTCTCTGATTACTGCAGCCTCACTAATCACCTTCCTTTCAGCGTTTCTGTTACAATTAGCATTACACAATGTAACATTTGACTTAGTATTATGCACGTCTTATGAAATTTGAAAAAGTCATTTCTTGTATCTTAAAGTCATCTTCTCAATGGGACAATATATGCTCCCATGGAAAAGTATCTAGAGTGTTGTTTCCTTGTGACTATTCTCTTGCATTAGTGAATGTTACATAAATAAATACTTCATGACTGACTAATAATTATGAGAACAGCAATAATAGTTATTTTAAAATATTGTCATCTAAATAGTGTTGAGTGCTCTTTTGCTGTTGTTATGCCTTTTTCTGAGTGCTTCATAGTGTTATGAAGTAAGTACAATGAGATGTGCTTGGCATCAAGCTTGAAGTCGCTGTTATTGTCATTATCACCATCATCTTGTAATCAACACTGCTACCACTCAGTGACCCCTTAGTATATGCCAGATATGTTATCTCATTGAATTCTCAAAAGTCTTAACAATATAGATAACACTTCTATTTTGTAAATGAGAAAAAAGACCTCTGGGAGCTTACTAATTTTACTTACTAAAATTAATTCATCAAACATTAATAAAGTACCTGTTATGTGTCCAAGAGTATTCTGGGGTTCTACAAATATTATCACATGTAATTCTCAAAACAGTCTTAATGAGGTCAGGCATCATCGTGCCTATTTTACAGATGTGAAAAATAAGGATCTCAGTGAGCTTAAAAATGTAATTATCAAGTAATTATTGAGCTCAAATTTTGTGTCAAATTACTGAGCTAGATGCTGAGGATACAGTAGTGGAAAAGTCAGACTCAGTTGTTGGCTATCTGGAATTTAGAGTCTAGTAGAGGAACCTACAGTGTAGTAGTGTGTGATAAGCTTCCTGTTTTATCTAAGTGCATACACTAAAAAATGGCAGAGTTCAGAGAATGAACTCAGGTCCAGGAAGATTGGCTTTGCATCCTGATGATGACCTAAGACACTGGCAAGGGTAACCCTACCCTGGATCTTATGTTTTGGAGAGTCTTGAATATCACATACACACAGAATATGTTTATTTGACAGCACATGGTACCCTCTGCCTCTTGGAGCTCAGTACTGGCATCCAGTACTATGTCCTTAAATATCTGCTCTGGTGACTAACACCATTCAACTCCCAGGGAAACACTTCTTCACAGCTCTTACCTTATCTCCTCAAAATAACAGACAACAGTGGAGGCAGATAACAAAGGTTCAGGCTGTGCCACTGCAGACTCTGGAGATGAATACTGCTTTGGGAGACCAGAAGCACTTAGGTAAAGGTAAAGATAAGCTAATTAGTTGTCAAATTTTCCCTTGAAGACAGACTAATTAAATTGTCAAATTCTTCATCTCCGCATATGTGAATACAGTAGTCTTGCAAAACAAAGTGTCATTTTCTAATAGTGTCAACATTCATTTTCTTCTTTTCATATTCCAAATGGCAGTATTCACTAATTAGGCCACTATTCACAAAAATTGCACATGATGACTGAGGAACATCTTGCAAAATTGTATGTATATAGGTCTAGATAGCACCGGAAAACAGGATACCTATTCTTTACATTGGCATTGAGATAGACAGTGGTGCCAGAAACATAAATAATCTTATTTTTAGATATGTAAAATAAAAGATTTAATTAAATTTTCATAAAGTTAAAAAAGAGCTTTATTTAACTATATTTGATTTTTAAAATTGATATTCATTATTATTTTGTATTGCCTTCACTTTAATAAATAATTTGCCTATTTTTGAAGAAAAATAACTTTTTGGAAAATAGAAGAGTAATTTTTATTTTTCATTGACACGTTTGAAGGAGATAAAGCAAAATTTTGTACAAATTGAATGTAATTTCATTTCATTCTTAATTCCTCATATCATTACTGACAATAAAACACAAATTATGTATAAATTTTTAACATAATGATTTTAATGAAATGAAATAAAGAATAATACATTTTATGGAATAAAAATATAATAGTTATTAATTCACGATATTTTAAAATTATTACTCATTTACTTATCAATAGAATACCCAGGAAGGCACAATAATTGCATTCACTTGTCTTTGATATTTTGCTAACTTTTAGTAAGCATAGGATTATACATAATTTTTAAATTCGTTGCAGAAAAAGAGTACTTGTCAAGGTAGAGGGACAGAACACATTTTATCAAACAGTTTGTTAGCTTGATTTATATTTTAAAAATATTTGGACATAGATTTTATGGAATGAATTGTGTGTCCCCCAAATTCAAATGTTGAAGCCCGCATACCATATTTGGGCTTCCATTTGTACCCCCACTACAAATATTAAGAAAAGAACTGCTGAATGCCAAGCTTTTATCTATCTCAATAAAGTAAATGCTTTTGTTTTACCATGAAAGAATATTTGAAACACAAAGATAACTTTTCCAAATTCACATTTATTATTAGTTGGAAACCCAGGATTCAAGCAGGAGTCTGTTTACCTCCAAACCCCCTGCTTCTGCCATAAGGCGTTGCTAGCCCTTTGTTAGGCTATCAGCCTGGTTGAAGCCCAAAGTGCATGTAAGAGACGTCCCCAAACTCTGTACCCTTTGTGTTAGGAAAGATGAGGTTGGAGAAGTAGAAAGAGGCAGGATTGGGCGGCAGAGGTGAGTGGTGAGGGCTTTGCATGTTTAACCAACCAGAGCTATATGAGGAAGAGATGGGAATCACACACTGATTTAATGAGGTCTTAAGTAGGACCCAGGATCCTTTTAGTGGTATGAGTGTCTACAGTAGGATATCTAAAAGAAATCGAATGTGAGCCACATGTGTAATTTAAGATTTTCTAGTAGTGACATTAAAATTGTAAAGAAAAACAAGTGAATTAATACTAGTAATATACTTTATTTAACTGACCAAGTAATGACTAAAACAATTTTAATGAGGTATTTCATTTTTTGTACCCATAGTCTTAGAAATCTGGTGTTTATTTTACACTTACATCTCCATGCAGACTAGCCAGTAGACACACATGGTGAGTGATCAGTAGACACACGTGGCCATGGTGATTGTGTTGACCAGTGCAGATCTGGATCCTCCTTTGGAATTCTGTGTCTGAGTAGCCTGAGAGATTTCTGATACTCCAGGAACCAAGATTCCATAATTAGACATCAACAATTCGCCACTTCTACCTGGCTTAATGCCTACATTGTATGGTCGGTTACCTCTCTTTTACTTATAACATGGAGTCAAGTTCACAAAATGTGTGTGGTCACCCTGAACTTATTTCTCATAGGATTTGCAGCTCCTACCAGGTGAAAGACCAGGGGTGGTAAAGCCACAACCAAGGAGGAGGTAAAACTGTATCAAGAGAGCCTTGGCCCACAGATATTTGCCAGCAGACATTTCTTTATATTCCAGTAATGGCTATATAATGGCAAAAATTTGGAAACACCTTAATTTTCACAATTAGCTTGGTTATCTCAAAAAGTAATACCCTGAATGAGGGTCATTAACATTCTTTTGAGTCGAAGGAAACAATGTTTTTGAAGTGACATTCCAGAACCAATTTCTTCTGGTTCTGGAGAGAGTATTTTCATGGTCAAAAAGGGTGTCAAGAATTTGAATTTTAAATTTGATTGTTTAGAAATAAAAGTCATAATTTCAACTAGGAACATACCAAATCCACCTGCTTTTGCTTTGGTCACTTTCTTTTTACATATCTAAATCTTCCCTTCCCACCCTTACACATTTTCTGCTAAATGATAATATTCCCGGCATCTTGATTTAAAATAAATACAGTGGTTAACAAATGGCCTTTAGAGTCAGACAGAATGGACTTCTTGTTCTGTTCTGTCACTTAATAGCTGAATGATCATTGCAAGATATTTCCTAATGGCAGGAAACTAGATTAAAAGGTATTTTCTTTATATATGAAGTGGAAAATAATTATAGTTCTTATCTCTTAGGTTTTTATGAAGATTAAAACAAATAATGCATATAATGCACTTAGTACATTGACTTCCCATATGAAATTAATAAATATTGGCTGCTATTAAAATCTCTTGAGCATTGACATCCAACTGGTTGGCCAACTGTAAGCTAATGGCTAAATCTACTGCTTTGCATATGGAATTCATTGATTCTTAAGTAAAGATACTGACGTGCTCTCCCATATGTATGGACCAGGGTTCACACACATTAAACCAGAGTTCAGCACTCCTTGCCATGTGTTTATTTTGTACTTTCCATTCTCTTACTCTTTCTTTTCATTTCTATTATCCTCTCAGTTTTTTCTCTTTTCTTTCTTGGTTCATTTTAGCTTATGACTTTGGGATCCTGGTGCACTCAATGGGCATGACTTTGTCTCCCAGGCAAGGTACTGGAGGCAACTCTCTTCAACTGCTGCTTTGTATGTTTATTTCCTTTATTGCAGATGATGTCTATGCATCAATCCTGAGATGAGAGCTGGAAGCCTTCAATCAATCTATTTGGCTCAGTGTGGATTTTCCATAAATAGTTTCTGATGATGGGGTAGATGATGATAATTGAAGGAAGGGATGTTCTATTTATAAATTTGGTGCAGAGCTTGCATACCTCATCATCCCAGGAATCAACTTGGCTGCCAGTCTCTTGGTGAAACTATATAGATGCTACTCCACAGGGACACCTGTGGCAGGTGTTACAGTGGGATGATAGAATGGCTGTTCTGTGAGGAGAAACAAAGAAATGGCCATCCAGATAAGCTGTTTCAGTGAGATTACAGGTGATTGGGAGGCTGGGCAGATGGTACAGGCAGCAGGGCTGGGGGAGATGAGGTCCAATGGGTAACAAAAAAATTGGAGCTAAGCATGGGAATGGCACTCAAAGGCTGTCAGGCTGCAGCCAAGGTCATTAGACAGGTGGGCAGTGAGGAGTCAGGGAATCCTCAGGAACTAGAGGTAAAGGAAAGCCAATGGACAAAAGTCAAGAATGTAATTAGACATCAACAATTCATTAGCTGCTTCCTCAGTCAGGTGACTGGCCACATGCTTCCTGCTATGAAAGTTGCCAATTGCAGCATGTGATATATGAAAGCATGAAAGTGAGTGGAGGTATCAGATTGAGTGGTATGGAATCCGGGTAAGGGTAAAGTTTGACATTATGGGGGAAGAATTTGTCTTAGATGTTGTTATGGACTGAATGTTTGTGTCCCCCACGAATTTATATGTTGAATCCCTGACCTCCCAATGTAACTGTATTTGGAGATAAGGTTTTTCTGGAAGTAATTAAGGTCTTTCTGGAAGGTTAAATGAGGTCATAAGTGTGGGGGCTCTGATCCAATATGTTTAGTGTCCTGAGAAAAGGAGAGAGATTTCTCTCTCTCTCCTTTCTGTGATCACACAGCCAGAAGGTGGCCATCTGCAAGTGAAGAAGAAGGCCCTCATCAGAAATGACCATGTTGGCACCCTGATCTCAGACTTCCAGTCTCTAGAATGGTGAGCAGTAAATTTATGCTGTTTATAAGCCATCTAGTCTATGGTATTTTGTTATGGTAGCCTTAGTCCTAGCCCTAGACTAGAAAATATATGTATATATAGTTTGATTTTAAGGGAATATGGAGAAGAGAAAGAACATATGCTTTGAGAGTCAGAGAGTAGAGCGTTCAAATCCCAGGTTTTACCTCCTATGTGGCCTTGAGCAACCTACTTAAGTTCTCTGAGCCTCTGTTTTCACATGTGTGAAATGGAACATGATATGTACCTCTCTGGGGGTGAAAATTTAAGACAACAAGAAAGTCTGAAAAGGCAAGAAGCTTTCAGCTATGTCATATCCACTTAAAAAATGTTTTTTTCCATTTTTTCTTAGCTACTGAAGGAGCTTTTGCTGAAAAGGCGAACTTGACTTCAAAGCAAACTATGAAGATAGGATCCTTTAGATCCAAGCTGTTCCGTGTGGCAGCCACTGGCCACATGTGAGTTTTGAGAACTTGAGATATGAATGATTTGAGCTGTCATATGCTAAGTGCAAATACACACTAGATTTTAAAGAAGAATTTATATAAAATTAATTATAATTTTTAAAATCAATTACATGTTGAATGAGGTTATTTGAGATCTAGATACTTAAATAAAATGTAGTAAAAATTATTTTTACCAAGGAATCCTCATATGCTGCTGTTGGAACTGCAAATTGATACAGCCACTATGGAAAACAGTATGATGTTTCCTCAAAAAACTAAGAATTGATATATCATATAATCCAGCAATCCCTTTACTGGGTATTTACCTCAAAGACTTGAAACTATATATCTGAAAAGATATTTGCACACCGATGTTCATAGAAGCGTTATTCACAGTAGCCAGGACATGGAAGCAACTGAAATGCCCTACAATAGATGATTGGATAAAGAAGCTGTGGTACATATATACAATGGAATATTACTCATCCATAAGAAGATATGGAATACTGCTATTTGCGACAACATGGATGGACCTCGAGATAATCATGCTAAGTGAAATAAGCCAAACAGAAAAAGTTGAAAAACATATGCTATCACTTATATGTGGGATATAAACCTAAAAGCAACAAACAAACATGACAAACAAACAGAGACTCATGGATATGGACAATAGACTAGTGGTTACCAGACAGTAGAGGTGGGAGTGGGAAGGTAGATGGGGTAAAAGGGGTCAAATATGTGGTGATAGAAAGAAATCTAACTATGGTCAGTGAACATACAATGCAAAACTTACTGTTGAATTGTACACTTGAAACTTACTGGATTTTGTTAACCAATGTCACCATAATAAAAAAATAAATTAATTAAAAAAATATTTTTACCTACTTCTTGTTGTTTTTTTCAAAGTGATTACTAGAAAATTAAAAATTACATATGTGACTCATTATTTTTCTACTGAATGGTGCTGCTTTATAGCAAAATTCAGATGGTAAAGTAAATGAGTTATTAACACTGAGGCTTAGACCTAACTTTGACTCCTAACCAGTGTCAGGCTTTATACATTTAGATTTTGAACATATCCATTGGTACCACAAACTCTACTAAGCCGCAGCTTTTCAAATGTTGTCCAACCCATTTTCAAAATGTTAACCAAGCCAGCCAAACTTTGCCACTGTGCAGTGGTGCTTGGAAGTCTGGACTGATGCGAGGAGATGTTGTACTGTCTCAAAACATAGCTGGTAATGGTCAGATCACAGTAGGAGGTCTGCTCAGTCTTGAGTAGGGGAAAGGTTCCTGAAATTAGACTTTTCCATTGTGATGGTGGGGCAGGAACTGGAGAAGAGCCAGCAAAACATGAAGAAGCGGACCAGCCAGGGCTGTCCCTAGTATTTGCAGAGTCTGGGGCAAGAGCATGAACGAGAGCCTGTGGTTTGTTTTCTCTTCTCCTCCATCCTTACTCTGTGCTGCATGAACAGGAGACTTGCCTGCAAGCATGTGGACACCCAGCTCACATGTTCATTCACTTTTTATCCCCCCAAACAGCCCTGGGGTGCATGCATTGGCAGCTTGGTCTGACCCAGTGCAGAGGTTCTCACAGGCCCTGGATACAATCTTGTGGATATCTGCTCTTGGAGTTCCAGGCTCTTAGGTCCTGGGATAAGTGGGTACAACTCCTTGGAACCAAAGATTTCTAACTCATTGGACAGAAGTGGACTGTAGGGAGCAGGCAGAGTAGGATAAAGGACCCCGGCTAAGGGGTCCTGGTCTAGCAAACTGCAGCATCAGGAGGGCTGGTCCAGAAGTGTCCAGAGAAGGATGCAGGGGCAGGATGTGGTCAGCAGTCCTGGCCAGAGGACAGGTAGGCAGCATGAGGGACAGCTGTCAGAGTCTGGCTAAGGTTTGTATTCCCAGGAAGAAGATTTAGAAAAGTAAGATGAGGCCTAGTATTAAAGAGATTTGAAACCACTAAAGGCAAAAACAAAAGCTCTCTCCCAAAGAATCCAGTTATCAGCATTGGGATGCTAGATCGAAATGGCAGAGAAATTTTGGGTCATTCACCAAGGCTGGTCATAATTTTTCAACTTTGAGCTATAAGGTCCAATTGTTGGAGTGGGGCTGAACCTGAAGGGGCGGAAAACACAGGGGAGGGGAAATGGACCCAGATAAAGGCAGAGTCCAGTACAAAGGTTGGGGGCCAGCAAGGCATGACAGACAAAATCTTTGCTTATAAGTTAGAGAAGGATGCCGTGGCTTATAAGAAAGGGCATTAAAAACAATAAGCCCAGATCTATGCATGGCTAAATCTTTCCCTTCACTCAGGTTTTTGTTCAAATATCTCTTCCTCAGAGAGTATTGCTCTGAGTACTTTGCTTAAAATGCTACTTCTGCTTTCTTTTTTTTTTAACAATTAAGTTTATTGGAGTAACATTGGAGTAACAATTGGAGTAACAATTATATAATTTTCAGGTGTACATTATCATTTGACATCTGTATATTTTATTGTGTATTTACCACCCAGTTTTCTTAAGCTACCATATATTTGATTCCCTTTACTCACTTCACTTTCTCCCTATCCCCCTATATTGGACCCCCTTTACCCCATCTACCTGCCTCCTCCTCCCCTACCCCACTTCTAACCACTAGTCTATAGTACTCTGGTAACCACTAGTCTATAGTCCATGTCCATGAGTCTCTGTTTGTTTGTCAGGTTTGTTTGTTGCTTTTAGGTTTATATCCCACATATAAGTCATATCATGTGGTTTTCAACTTTTTCTGTCTGGCTTATTTTGCTTAGCATGATTATCTCGAGGTCCAACCAGGTTGTTGAAAATGGCAGTATTTCTTCTCTTCTTATGGCTGAATAATATTCCGTTGTATATATACCATAGCTTCTTTATCCAATCATCTATTGTAGGGCACTTTAGTTGCTTCCATGTCCTGGCTGCCATGAACAATGTTGCTGTGAACATTTGTGTGCAAATATCTTTTTGGACATGATATTCAAGGCTTTGGGGTAAATATCCAGTAGAGAGAATGTTGGATCACATGGTAGATCAATTTGTAGTTTTTTGAGGAACCTCCATACTGTTTTCCATAGTGGCTGTACCAATTTGCAGTTCCACCAACAATGTATGAGGGTTCCTTTATCTCTGCATCCTCTCCAACATTTGTTATTACTTGTCTTGTTGATTATAGCTATTCTAACAGGTGTGACAT
>NW_006434516.1:299467-313446 GCF_000325575.1 Pteropus alecto
GGTAGAAGTCACTGATAAAGCCATATGGGCCTGTACTTTTATTTTTTGGAAGGTTTTTGATGATTGTTTCAACTTCCATATTGCTGCTAGGTCTGTTTAGATTTTCCAGTTCTTCTTGATTCAGGCTAGGAAGGTTGTCTTTTTCTAAGTACTGGTCCATTTCTTCTAGGTTATTAAATTTGGTGTTCTATACTTTTTCATAGTATTCTTGTATGATCCTTTGTATGTCTTCAGTGTCTGTTGTAATTTCCTCTCTTTCATCCCTGATTTTGTTTATTTGTGTCCTTTCTCTTTTTTTTTTAGTGAGTCTAGCCAGGGTTTGTTGATTTTATTAACCTTCTCAAAGAACCAGCTCTTTGTTGCATTTATTTTTTCTATTTTTTTGGTTTGTTTTCAATTTCATTTATTTCTGCTCTAAATTTGATGATTTCTTTCCTTCTGCTGACTTTAGGCTTCATCTGCTCTTTCTTTTCTAGTTTTTTAAGATGAAGCATTAAGTTGGTTATTTGGGCTCATTCCTGTTTTTGGAGATAGACCTGTAATGCTATAAACTTTTCTCTTATGACCGCTTTTGCCATGTCCCAATAGTTTTGATATGTTGTACTATCATTATCATTTATTTCTATGTATCTTTTGATCTTTCTTTTTATTTCTTCTCTGACTTTATTTCTTCAGTAGCATGTTGTTTAATCTCCATGTATTTGTGATTCTTCCTGATTTCTTTCTGCAGTTGATCTCTAATTTCAAAGCATTATGATCAGAGAATATGGTTGGTATGATTTCAACCCTCTTATATTTGTTGAGGCTATATCTGTGTCCCAGTATGTGGCTGATTCTTGAGAATGTTCCATGTGCACTAGAGAAGAATGTATAAGCAGCTATTTTGGGATGGAAGGCTCTGTATATGTCAATTATGTCCAGTTGGTCTAATGTGTCTTTTAAGGATGTTATTTCCTTATTGATTTTCTGTTTGGAAGATCTGTTCATATCGGACAGTGCAGTATTTAGGTCCCCTACTATGATAATGTTTTGGTCTGTTTCTCCTTTTAGCTCTTTTAGTAATTGCTTTAATATTTCGGGGCTCCATGACTGGAGCATAGATATTTATAAGTGTTATGTGTTCTTGGTGCATTAATCCCTTTATCATTATGAAATGTCCCTCAGTATCTTTCTTTACCTTTTTTTATTTTGAAGTCTATTTTGTGTAATGTTAGTACCACTACTTTGCTTTTCTCTGAATGCCATTTGCTTAATATATCATTTTCCACCCTTTCACTTTGAATCTATATTTGTCTTTGGAACTGAGATATATCTCCTAGAGGCAACATATGGTTGGGTTTTGTTTTTTGATATGATCTGAAACTCTGTGCTTTTTTATTGGTGAGTTCAGTCTACTTACATTTAGGGTGATTACATTTAGGGTGATTACATTTAGGACGATTTACTATCTTCCTATAGCAAATCTCTTTTTATTTTTAAGCTTATAATGCCTTGTTTTCAGGTAAGGGTTGCACTCCTCTGTTTCTATCAGCCTGCTAGTCACTTTACTCCTAATTATGTATTTTGTTTTTGGCCATTTTGTTTTAGGTGAGCTGAATCCTTTCAGTATTTCCTGTAGTGCAGGCCTTGTAGTAAAAAAAATTCCCTCAATTTTGTATGTCTGGAAAGGTCTTTATTTCCCCTTTGTATCTAAAGGAGAGCTTAGCTGGATACATTATTCTTGGCTGATAGTACCTTTTTCTTAATAGTTTAAATATTTGATTCCACTCCATTCTGTCTTGTAAAGTTTGTGCTGAGAAGTCCGACAATAATCAAATGGGTGTTCCTTTTCAGGTTATCATCTTATTTTCCCTGGCTGTCCTGAGAATTCTTCTTTGTCATTGATTTTTGATAATTTTATACAATGTGTCTTGTTGAGATCATTGGGTGTTCTATTGACTTCTTGGATTCCAAGCTCCAGCTCATTCCTTAGACTTTGGAAATTCTCCTCAACTATTTGTCTGAAAATTCTTTATAATCCTTGCTCCTTTTCCTCCCCTTTGAGAATTCTCATTATTCTTGTTTCCTCTCCTGATGGTACCAGCTAGTTCTTATATTTCTCTTTCATTATTTTTCATTCTTTGATTTCTCTCTTCTTCTTTATGATTTATTTCTAGATTTCTGTCTTCGATATCATTGATCCTTTCCTACATTTTGCTGACTCTATTTCCCAAGCTTGCCATTTCATTTTTCAACTTTTGCATTGTGTTCTTTATTTCCAGAATGTCTATTCTGTTCTTTTCGAGGGTTTCAGTCTCCTTGCTAAAGCATTCATTCTGCTCATCTAGTTGTTTTTTCAATTTCTCAAATTGTTGATATGATTTGTTTTGGATCTCATTGAGTTTTTTCAGAAGTACCATCTTGAATTCTCTGTCATTGAAGTTGCATATTTCTATGTCTTTAAGCTTATTTTCTGGAGATATTTCTCTTTATTTCTGAAATAACTTGTGACCTTGGTTGTTTATGGTGTTTAATGGACAATTTTTCACCTGGGCATTAATGGAAGTGTATTCTGAATATTTTCCAAAAAGAAGATTTATTATAATGATCCCTAGCCTGTTGCAAATAAGGTGTTTTTCTTTTGGTTTTCAGTAGGAGGCATCTAAGCCTCTTGGATCCCTGCTCTATATAAAGTCTTAATAGCGTCTTTTTTTTTTTTTCTCGTAGATGTTTAATCACGCTTGCTACACTCAGTCTCAGTTCCTGTCGTTGTTAGGGATAGTTTTGATAGTGTTTGCTCAGATTCCCCTGGGGCTCTGTGGTGTTTCATCTTGGAGGATATGGGAGGAGTGGCCCCCTGGGTTGGGGGATGAGGGCTGCGGGCTGCGGCTCAGCTTAGGGTTTGCAACTGCGGCTGGTAAAAATCAACTGTTGTTTCTCTGCTGTCCCCGCTTTTCTGCTGTCTCTGTTTTTCTGCCTTCTGCCCTTCTGCCGCTGGCCACGTGGAGCTCACACAACTCCCAGGCAAGGTGGTTCAGGATATTCACCACACCTTCTCCGTCTGCCTCCTCAGTGTAGGAGGAGGCAGAGGGAGGTGTGGTGACTATCCTGACTATTTCCTCTCATCCCTGATTTTGTTTCTTTGTGTCCTTTTTTTTTTTTTGTTAGTGAGTCTAGCCAGGGTTTTCCCAATTTTATTAACCTTCTCAAAGAACCAGCTCTTTGATGCATTTATTTTTTCTATTTTTTCGTATGTTTATTTGTTTGTTTGCAATTTCATTTAATTCTGCTCTAATTTTGATTATTTCTTTCCTTCTGATGACTTTAGGCTTCATTTGTTCTTCCTTTTCTAGTTTTAAAGATGAAGCATTAGGTTGTTTATTTGGGCTTGTTCTTGTTTTTGAAGGTAAGCTTGTAATGTTATGAATTTTCCTCTTATACTGCTTTTGCTGTGTCCTCAAATTTTGAAATGTTGTACTATAATTATCATTTGTTTCTATGTATTTCTTAATATTTCTTTTTATTTCTTCTCTGACCCAGTTATTCTTCAGTAGCATGTTTAATCTCCATGTATTTGTGGTTCTTCCTGCTTTCTTTTTACAGTTGATCTGTAGCTTCAAGCCTTATGATCAGAGAATGTGGTTGATATGATTTTAACCCTCTTATATTTGTGGAGGCTATCTCTGTGTTCCAGTATGTGGTCAATCCTTGAGAATATTCCATGTGTACTAGAGAAGAATATAGAAGCAGCTCTTTTGAGATGAATGGCTCTGTAAATGTCAATTATGTCCAGTTCATCTAATGTGTCATTTAAGGATGTTATTTCCTTATTGATTTTCTGTTTGGATGATCTGTTTATATAGGACAGTGAGATATTTAGATCCCCTACTATGATAGTGTTTTGGTCTGTTTCTCCCTTTAGTTCTCTTAGTAATTTTTAAAATATATTTTGGGGCTCCCTGATTGGGAGCATAGATATTAATAAGTGTTATGTGTTCTTGGTTCATTAATCCTTTTATCATTATGAAGTATCCCTCAGTATCTTTCTTTATCTTTTTTATTTTGAAGTCTATTTCACGCAATATTAGTAACACTACTCCTGCTTTCCTCTGAATGCCATTTGCTTAAAATATCATTTTCTACCCTTTCACTTTAAGTCTGCACTTGTCTTTGGAACTGAGATGTGTCTACCAGAGGCAGCATATAGTTGGGTTTTGTTTTTTGATCCATTCTGCAGCTCTGTGCCTTTTTATTGGTGAGTTCAGTCCATTTACATTTAGGGTGAAATATGAAGTTTTCCTATAGCAATTTTATCTTTTGCTTTCTGGTAGCTTGGTGTTTCCACTGCTTCCTTGTCTTTGTGTGTCTTTTTTCTTTTTTTTAAATTTTGGTTGCGTTTTGTGGATTTTCCCTCTGGCCCTTCTTGTTTTAGGATATATACTTCAGTTCTAAGCCATTGGTGTGTGGTTACCATTACGAATATGTAAAGGACAGTTATTTATATACAATCATCCCTTTTCTTCTGTGCATGCCTTATCTCCATTCCCCTTGCAAATTTGGATCTTTGAATCCTCCCCTTTTCAGTTATTGTTGTCTCAGTTTTTGCCTATGTATGTCGAATGTTCATTACTATTTTGCTATCAGAAATCTCTTTTTATTGTTTAAACTTATAATGCCCTGTTCTTAGTAAGGGTTGCACTCCTCTACTTCTTTCTGCCTGTTAGTTGCTTTACTTATAGTTATGTATATATATATTTTTTCGTCACTTTGTTTTAGGTAAGCTGACCTCTTTCAGTATTTCCTGTAATGCAGGCCTCCTAGTGGAGAATTCCCTCAATTTTTGTATGTCTGGAAAAGTCTTTATTTCTCCTTCATATTTAAAGGAGAGCTTTGCTGGATACATTATTCTTGACTGGTAGTTCCTTTCATTTGATAGTTTAAATATTTGATTCTACTCCTTTCTGGTTTGTAAGTTTGGTGCTGAGAAGTCTGAAAATAATCAAAGGAGTTTTCCTTTATAGGTTACCATCTCCTTTTCCCTGGCTGCCCTGAGAATTTTTCTTTGTCATTGATTTTTTGATAGTTTTAATACAATGTGTCTTGAGAAGGCCCTTTCTGTTGACTTCTTGAATTCCAAGCTCCAGCTCATTCCTTAGGCTTTGGAAATTCTCCTCAACTATTTGTCTGAAAATGCTTTATAATCAGCATATACAATTGCTGGTTCCATTCTGCCTGAAACTGGTTTTTCTCTAAAGGGAGCTCCTGAGATTTCTTTTTTTTCTGGTCTATCTTGTTTTGGCTTTCTATTCTCAGTTTTTCCTAGGTCCATAGGGGAGCAGTAATGGAGGAGAAATAGAGGAGATAGAAAGGGGTAAAAAAGGGGAGGAGGAAGGAAAATCCAGACAAGAAAGCTCAGAAAGCAAAAAATTATGGGGAGCAGCTGGAGAGAGGTGAGGAATGAGGTGTTGGCATTCATTAGCTTCAGAAGCCTCACATAGAGGCCTCCCCAGGGACATTAAACAGGAGGCCTGCTCTTCTTTCTTCCTTCTCCCCTTTCCTTCTCCCTTCCCCCAATTAGCCCCACCAAACCCCACCTACCTGTCCTCTAAGAGTCTATGCTGATACTGATTCTTGACAATGGAAGCCTGAAATTTTCAACTTAAAGTACCACTTCAAAGACACTGTAGCTTCTCTGTTACTTGAGTTTCATGAATTTTGGTTCCACTGTGCTCTTGAGGTCAGCTTAGGGTTACCAGTTTGATCCAGCTTGGTCTGGTGGTCTCCAGAGGGCTATGAGGAGGCCTGTTGTTATCTCTAGCTATGAATGCAATGAAGATATATTTTAAAAAATATATTTCAAAAAATAAAGTTTATTTGTTTTTCTCTATTATAAAAAAAGAATTAATAAATATGTATAACTGCTCCTTACCCTCACCTCTTAAAACTGATCCCAAGCCTTTGTTTGAGCCTTGTCTGATCTCCTCGTTCCACTGGCCAGATAAATAAACTCTATTTTTCTGTGAAACCAGAGGCCTTGGACTTTTGGCTTCTCTGAAAGTGGTGGGCAAGGAACTCTTAATGTCTTTTGTTCAATAATAATAACAGTTTTATTTACTGATCACCTACTATCAGCCATGCTCTGCGCTGAGTTCTTTACATGTATTAACTAAAATCTGCATGATATTACTAGTCTTTGAAAATGGAGAAACTAGGGCTCCAAGAGATTAAGTACATTGTCCAAAGTTAGACATCTTTATGTGGCAGAGTTGATATTCACACTTATGCACTTTCTATTTTTCATGTGATTCCTGCATTCTTGACTTTGATATTTCACTACGTACTAAATAAATATGTGTGGAGCAAATGAATAAATTGGCAGGCCATTTTATTTCTCTTCTCTTTCATGGCACTGCTATGGCTAAACAAAGTGAATTATCTTCCTCTTGTTTTACATTGCAGGAGGATTGGCAGTTGGCAAAACTTTAAATCCTATCCTCTTCTTTCCCTGTGTCTTACCCCTTTTTCTTAGCTGTCATTCAGACATGGAAGCAGCACAGTAGAACAGAAAGAG
Source organism: Pteropus alecto (assembly GCF_000325575.1). Taxonomy (NCBI): domain Eukaryota; kingdom Metazoa; phylum Chordata; class Mammalia; order Chiroptera; family Pteropodidae; genus Pteropus; species Pteropus alecto. The sequence continues at coordinate 306,018 of NW_006434516.1, forward strand.
AACTCAATTTGGATCTTAACAGAGATGGATTTGAATTCTGGCTCCACCAAAAGCTCTATTGAGTTATTTAACTTCACTGAGCCTCACTTTCCTCACCTAGTTAATCATAGTGCGTATAAGCACCATATGGGTGCTGGGCTCAGAGCAGGTGCTCAGAAAGTAGAAAATCCCATCTTCTTTTTCTCAATCACCCTCATTTTTAAAAAATTTCACTCAGCCTCCCTACCCTTCCTTTTTGGCAACTATCAGCTTGTTCTCTAGATCTATGAGTTTGGTTCTGTTTTATTTGATTTCTTCATTTTTTTTTTTTAGATTCCACATACGAGTGAAATTGTGGTATTTGTCTTTCTCTCTCTGACATATTTCACTCATCATAATACCTTTTAGGTCCATCCATGTTGTTGCACATAGCAAGATTTCATTCTTTTTTATGGCTGAGTAATACTCCAATTTGTGTGTGTCTGTGTATGTGTGCATCTGTGTGTGTGTATGTGTATCCATACCACATTTTTATCGATTCATCTGTTGATGGAGACTTAGATTGTTTCCATATCTTGGCTATTGTAAGTAATGCTGCAATGAACATAGGGGTACATATATCTTTTTGAATTATTTTTTTTTCAATTTCTATGAATAGATACTCAGAAGTGGTATTGCTGGGTCATATGGCAGCTCTATTTTTAATTTTTTGAGTAATCTCCATATTGCTTTTCATAGTGAGTGCACCAATCTGCAGTCTCACCAACAATGCTCGAGGGTTCTCTTTTCTCCACATCCTTGCCAATGCTTGCTGTTTATTGATTTATTGGTGATTGCCATTCTGACAGGTGTGAGGTGATATCTCATGGTGGTTTTGATTTGCATTTCCTGATGATTAATGTTTTACAATTTTTTATATGTCTGTTGCCATCTGTATGTCCTCTTCTGAGAAATGTCTATGCAGGTCGTCTGCCCATTTTTTAATTGGAATGTTCGTCTTTTGATGTTAAGTTGTATGAATTTCTTATGTATTTTTTTATATTAACCCCTTATTGGATGTATCATTGGCAAATATCTTCTATTCAGTAATTCAGTAGGTTGTCTTTTTATTCCGTTGATGATTTCCTTTGCTGTGCAAAGCCTTTTAGGTTGATGTAGTCCCATATATTTATTTTTTCTTTGGTTTCCTTTGCCAGGTAGATTATTCTAGGTTTTATTTTTTTTCTTTTAGCACTTTTAAGATGTGCTGCCACTCCCTTCTGGCCTGCAAAGTTGCTACTAAGAAATCAGCTGATAGCTTTATGAGGTTTCCTTTGTAGGCAAGTAGTCATTTTCCTCTTGCTGCCTTCAGAATTGTCTCTTTATCTTTACTTTTGCCATTTCAATTACAATAGGTCTTGTAGTGGGTCTTTTGGAATTAATCTTGTTTGGAACTTTCTGTGTTTCCTGGACCTGTGTGTTCATTTCCTTCACCAGGTTAGAACAATTTCTCGCCATTATATATTTAAATAAAGTTTCTATTTCTTTTTCCTCTTTATTCTCCTTCTGGGATCCATATAATGTGAATGTTTGTGTGCTTAATGTTGTCCCAGAGGTTTTTTAAACCATCCTCATGTGGAAGAGAGACTGTTTGATGGTATGACCACTGCTAGACTATTGTGCTGGATCCAGTTAGATCCATGCCAGAGATTGCTTCCTGTAAATCTCCTCAGAGATTGTCTGACCCACCCCCTGTGCCCCAGACATGCTGATACTTGAAATGAACTCTTGCCCTGCCCTGGGAAAGTATGTTAGGCATTTTCCTCCTTTTCTGAGGTAGGTCACAACCCAGTACTCCTATCCTATATAACCCTATAGTACCTGCCATGTAGATGGAGGATATCTATGTTGTCTTGCTACTGCTCAAGATGAGCCTCATATGTAAGTTCTCTTAATAAACTGTTGATGTAATTATGGAGTCAGTCTCTTTCTCCAGTTCCTTGACCCTAGGAAATTTTACATAACACCTCATTTTTAAAAAAAAATTCTTTTTTACTTTTGTTGTTCTGATTGGTTGATTTTCAGTAGTCTGTCTTCCAGGCAATTGATGCATTCTTCTATATTAGTGATTTTTTAAAAATTTCAATTATTATATTCTTCAGCTGTGCTTGGTTTTTTATTATACTTTTTAAAATACTTTTCTTTTTTTATTATACTTTTTTAAATACTTTTATTATACTTCTTATTATACTTTTCTTGTTGAAGTTCTCAGTAAGTTCCTCTATTTTATTCACAAACTTGGTGAATATCCTCTGACTGTTTCTTTGAATTCTTTATCAGGAAAATTAGTTATCTCTGTTTCATTAGGGTTTATTTTTCTGAGGATTTTTCTTATTTCTTCATTTGAGATATATTCTTCTGTCTTTTAGTTTTGTTTGACTTTCTATGTTTGCATATATGAATTAGACAAAATAGCCATCTCTCTCAGTCTTGCAAAAGTGGCCTTGTATGGAAGTGACCTCTGTGTAAGTTGTGTGCTGGGTGGTTTTGGCAGGCTGGCTCTAGGGTTCTGCCTTACTGAGCTGGAGTGTCTCTAGGTAGAGGAGTCAGATGTATGTGGTAATGCTCTGTTGATCCTGCTCGCTCCCTTTGTTTGAAGCTGAAATGGGCTCAGGAGATTTGTCCAGGAATGCATCGCAGTGACCTTGCAGGTAGGCCAGAGCACCTGGGCAGAGCTCTCATCCACCTATCAAGGTAGAGTGAGATGTATATAGTGGTGTTCATTAGCTCCTCTGACTCCAGAGAATTCCTGCAGTTCCCAGAGAGTTCCTGCAACTCCCCAGCCTTCTTTATATGGACTTTCTTTCATTTTGTACAGAAAGTAGTCATGTATAGAAGCAAATTCTGTATAGGCTGTGTGTGCTGAGTGCTGGATAGTTTTGATAGGCTGGTTGGAGCTGGGTGGGTGCTTACGGCAGCTGGGGCTCTGGTTTGCTGGGCTGAAGTGATCCTAGGCAGGGAGTTCAGGTCGGGGGGTGATGTCATGTTGATCCAGACTGCTCCCTTTGTATTAAAAATGGGCTCTGTGCAGTGTGGCTGGGAATGTGCTGTAACAACTTTGCAGTTAGGCCAAAGCACCTGAATAGAGCTCCCACCCACCCTAAGTAGAGGGGAATATAAACAATGATGCTCACCAGCACCTCCATTTGGGAGAGTCCTCACAGTTTTCAGAGAGCTCTCATGGTTTCCCAACTTTCTCTGTTCAATCTTTTTCTCTTGTTTGTTGTTGAGAAGCCCTCAGTTGTCTCTCGGGAGTACTTGTTCTCTATATAGGTGTGTTCTTGTGGAAAGGGGAGTTCACTTACCTGCCATCTGCATTACCTTCAGTCACTCTCATTTTTATCTCTGCCTTTCTCTTGGGGTCTAGTAACACAGGCTGAAGTTCTGGTTCCTGGAAAAACGAAATGCCATAAAAATAGAATTCTAGAAAACAGTAAATAAAACTATAAAACTCAGTTCTCTGAATTTCGGTAATTTAAGATTTTACACACAAAGATTGAAAAATTTGAATTCAATTAAATTCAGTTCAGTTCCACAAACACTGGCCTCAGTCCCTGTACCTGACACTGAGCTGGACCCAGGGAACACAGAAATCCTATCTCAAGACACTCATATTCAGGTCCAAGAAGAAAGTACAGACATTTCAGTGAACAATTTGACATATAGTACCCTTAAGTGCAACATAGAACTATATATAAGTCTCAAAATGACATAGTGAAAATAGGGTGAGAGGAAGGGCAAGATATAGGTGAAGTTTCTTGGGGGAAGTTATAAATAAGCTGAATTTTGAAGGATTATTAGGTGTGTACTTGATAGAAAAGAAGGTAGAAAAGGCTTTTCCAGCATAGGAACCAAACTGCAAGAGAAGTGGAGAGGTAATGTTGCTCTTTGGAAGGAGTGGAGAACAATTACATAGTATTAATGTGGGATTTTTGGATTGTCTTCCAAAATTCACTGGATTTTAGGCAATTTGGGCATAATGTAGGCCAGAGGGTTTGAGGAAAGCTTCTTGGATAATATGGGTCTCTGTTAATTTAGAAGTCATCATCCTCCCTGCCCTATCTCAAGTAGATGACACTAGGGAAAGGTTTAAATATTTTGCAAAACTTTCCCCCCTATTTCTTTTTAATAAGGTAATTAATTCATTTATTCAAAAACTATATTTTAATAGCTCCTGGAGTGTATGGGAGAGTGGATGTGTAAGCAGACAATTACAATGCTAGCGAAACCTGCTCAACAGAGGGATCCAGAGGGCCGAACATGAGCCTGCTTCTTCCGGTGCTCACAAGACTGAGTAGAATTTTTATAGTCTTTGGCGGAAAGTCTTCTTACCTGATTAAACTTAATTTATATGTTAATTGCCTTATTTACTCACAAAAATCAGTTTTTGGAAAAAAGAGGTGGGGAAGTTTCAGTGAATGGGTGGGAGATAGTATTTATTAAGTACCTACAACAGGGGTCCTCATACAGGTAGGATTTAATCTAACAACTCTGTGAAGTAGGCATTATTAGCTCTAATTTCTAGAAGAGAAACAGGAGATTCAGAGAGGTTAAATGATTTGCCTAAGATCACACAAGCAGTAAGTACACCAGCCAGGATTTCAATCTTGATTGGACTGACTTGACAGCCCAACTATTAACATACACTGTGAAGGCAGCCCTTGCTCTAAACATATGCTGCCTAAGACTATAGCTACTAGTACCACATGGCCATGAGCACTTGAAATGTGGCTAGTGTGACTGAACACATTTCTACTTTTTTAGAACTTTACTTAATTTAAATTTAAAATTAAAAACAGATACTCTAGTTATTGGAAAACTTTTATGTACATTTGGAACAACTTGGGTATGTGAATCTACCTTTCAACTAAATTTGACAAACTCTTAATATAAATCAAGTTTTTCCGATGCAAATAAGTCTCCCTATTAAAATATGCTTCAAGTGTAAAATATACTCTACATTTTGGAGACATATTGATTACCTATTGATGATAATGTTTTGGATATATTGAATTAAATAAAAATATTTTAAAGATTAATTTCACCTGTTTATTTTCACTTTTTAAATTTGGCTATTAGAAAATTTAAAACTAAACATGTGACATGAATTGTATATTTACTGGACAGTGTTGTTCTAAGCCAGAATTTTAAATAAATTAATAAACATTGTTAACTTGTCATGGTTACTCTCTGTAGAACAAGATTGAATAAAACACATTCCAAAAACATATTTATTTTTCTATCTCCCAGCTGACCTTACTAGCCCTCAAGTCATCAGCACTGAGAAGGCCTTTATTGTAAGCAGGAGAACACCACTATTTCACATGATGCTTTTCAGAGTAGGCCAGTATAAGACCAGAGGTCTATGGCACCAAATGCAGAACAAATTAGGGGAGTGATCAGACTAATAGTGACTGGGAGGTGGGCAGGGAGAAAAGGAAATTGATAATGACTGGTTGTGATCCTAGAGAAAGTTTTTGGCAGCAGCCTTCAAAAACCAGGTGATCCATGCTCGGACACACACAAGAGCCCAAATCAAAGCCATGAGGCCCTGCATCTCTACGAGCATAATTGATTGCATGAACAATTTATATTCCACTGTTCCAGCTGATTTCAGGGCTTTATTTTTCTAAGTCTATTATTACAAAGGTTTCTGTCTGACTTTTCCATTACTATTCTATTTGTGAAGCTCACATTTAATATTCGTAGTCTGAATTTTCCCTTCATAACAGACTTTACCGACAGAGCAACACAAGTATTTGAGGGGAGTGAAGGAAATAAGATGAGGTAAATTTCAAAGCTAATAAAGAAAATACAAATGATATCAAGTGAGGGGTGAGTTATTTTGATAATTTGGAAAAAAAATTTGTGACTGATATTCTGATTTCTTTTTGATGCTGTTTTTAGTGCTTTTCTGAGGTACTTGCTTCTCTGGCCTTATTAAAGCTATTGCTCAGGATTTTAATGTCTGAACTTTAATAGTTTTTCTTCTGAGCTTGCGGAGAGGGAGAGAGGGGAAAGGAAGGAGGCAGAGAGGGAGAGAGAGAGAGAAGAAGGGAGAAGAGTATGGTAAATTAACTTTAGAGTAAGGATGACTTTACACCCTTAGCATTGGCTGATTTAATATTTGTGGGTTCATCTACAAAGTACTCCAAAAAGACCCTTAATACATGATAAATGGTGATTTTCAGAGACAAAATTTGAATACCGGGTAGCATGAAGCTGGTATGGAGGAGCTGGTGACTGAATCTATCCAAGTTTGTAACCACACAGCTCTCTTTGGTTTTGGTGTTTTTTGCTCATTTCAGAATACGTAATAATCTTCACAAATGTCTCTAGTGGGTTCTGCTAAAAGCTCATAAGTTCCTCACTCCAGGGACCACATCATCAAAACTATCTTCACAAGAGCACAGGGAGGAGTGTCTTTTTTGAGTATAGGGAGGAGTCTCTTTGTCTTGCATCCCTCATATTGGCTGAGGGCACACCATCTTAGCTTGGTTCGATAAAGGTAAATTGACATGGTACCAAAACAATGACCCCAGGCATGAAGCAGTCTGGTCTTGAACTTCCTATGAAGGTAACATACAGCATATTTGAGCAGAAGAGATCTTAACCCAAATGTCCTCAGGATGTGGCAGGTAGTAATGGTGTCTGTGCCTAGTGTGTGACAACAGGGAGTGGTGGTGAGTACCAGATTGGATAACAACATTCGACTCACACTCAAAAATACTATAAAGACCAAACTAAATACTCCCAAGAACTAACCTCAGCTTTGGGCTACCATTTGTAAATTCTAGTCTAGAAAAATAAATAGACTTAAATTCATTGGGAAAATGTCTCTAAATATTGTTTTCTGAGCTATTGATAAATTTCGGGCAGAAAAATTCAAGTTCTTGCTCTTTGATAAGTACAGAGAAATCAGTGCAGTCTTCTGATTGATAAGTTTTTGAATTTACATACTGGAATCGCACACGTTCTAGGCATATTGTTATGCTCTGGAATTATACATTAAGATAAAACATAATCTCTGTTTTCATGGAACTTCGAGACACATATAAAATAAATGCACAAGATGGAGTATGATATATGCATAAGTATATACCAGAGACACACAGAGGAAGGATGAGAGTAGCATCAAACTACTATGTCTGGAAATCAGGGGGTCAGGAGATCAGGAGCTCAGGAGGTCAGGGGGTCAGAAGGTCAGGAGTCAGGGAAGGCTTCATCCTGGAAGAAGGAGGAAGGCAGCTGAGCTATGGTAAAATAAACACCCACCACTTCATAATGTGTTTCTAGTTGCCATCTTGGGTGCTAAGAAGGTGAGCTCTGATTGAGGAAAGGCCATCTGGTGGCACCCGGGGCCCCTTGGTGTCATTCAACTTGCCTGAAGTGAGAAAGGGGCCTTGGCATT
>NW_006434516.1:313470-330783 GCF_000325575.1 Pteropus alecto
GGGGTCTACCAAACTGAATAAGCTCCTTGCTTGTGTTTGGGAGATTCCCCACCTTATGTGTCTGAGCCCACTTCTCATAGTCGAAGCTAGAAATGCAGATTGTCATGCTTCCCACCTTCCTCCCTACTGGGGCAGGCATAGGACTTAGCCACTGCCAGTCATGAGGTTGCCCTAGCTCTGAGTGACAAGCAGAGATCCAGTAGGCTCCTGTGCAGTGTGCAAAGAGGGTAGGGAGATGGGTGGTATAGGCGAGGCAGCCCAGGTTTGCAGTGAACTTGAGCTTTGCTTCTGGATGCAGTCTCAGAGTGGTTCTCTGTCTTCTCCTGAGTGTTGGTCAGTTATCCCAAATATTTTTATTTTACAAATGGGATGCAAAATTAATTCAAAAATTGATAAAACAATCTGCAATTTGGAAAGATGTTTTAGATTTAGAACACTCCAATAAAATTAGTACTTGGGAGATATATGAAGTATATCAACTTTAGTCAACTTTAAATTTTCGATTAAAGAAAAGAGAGAGATCAGGCAAAATGGCATAGATGATAGAGTCTCTGTACATCTCCTCTTGTGACCACATCAAAGTTCTGACGGAAACACAGAGCAAACAGCGAGAAGAGTTGCCTGGGGACTGGATGAACAGAAGCCCTACAACTAGGGAGAGAAAAAAGAAATCACTCTGTAACAGTAGGAGGTAAGAGAGGGTGAGGACGTTAGGCTGCCTGGTCTGGAGCAGCTGACTTGGACAGAGACTATGGCAGCTGCAGACGTTCTTTTTAAAGAGGCTGTGTCCATGACCAGACTTTTGTGGTGACGAACTTGCTTGCTCTGATCACCAGCTCTTGGTTGGCTGCTCAGGGGTCACCAGGGACATGCAGGAGGACATTGAGTTGTTGGAGTGAGGGCCAGAGGTGAAGCTTTTTCCTAGGCAGAAGTGATGGCAGTATCCACTGTTCCTCTGTTGAGCCCTCCCCTCTCCCAGTGTGCGGACACAACCTGCTATGGCTGAGACATCATTTAACTGAAAGACAGAGGTCACTCTGCCCAGAGGATTCCCTGAAACTACACCTTTCCCAACTAGTGGCCCCACACAAGCCACCAGTTGTATCCTCGGCATGTCCTGTGCTCCTCATTGAGCAGCTCCAAGCCTCACACTGGTGGCAGTTGGCCTTGGTTTCTAACATGGCCTCTTGGGGAAACTATAAGCACAGCATCTGTGGATTGCTTACTGAATCTTAACAGGTAGCTCCAGAGGGGCACATACTGGGGCTAAAATCGGCCTGTAGCTGAACCCCTCTTAGGACTGTGCTACTAGACACCTACTACACAAAACCACACTAATAAGACTGGGAGACTTAGGAGCTTTGCTTAGTACATAGAAACAGACACAGAAAAGTAGCTGAAATGGGGAGACAAAGAAGCAGGTCTCATATAGAAGAACCAGATAGAGATCCAGGAACAATGGAGTTGAGCAATCTAACAGATGCAGCGTTCAAAACACTGATTATAAAGGTGCTTAATGAACTTAGGGGAAGTGTAGATGAACTCAGTGAGAACTTTAACAAAGAGATAAAAAACAAAATGGAAATGGAAATTATAAAAGGGAACCAGTTAAAAATGAAGAAAACATTATCTGAGATGAAGAGTATATTAGAGGGAATCAACAAAGTAGATGAAGCAGAGGATCAGACCACCAATATAGAGGATGAGGAAGCCAAGGACACCCAATCAGAGTGGCAAGAAAAAAAGCCAAGAATATGATTATAATTTAAGGAGCCTATGGGACAAATTAAATGTAAAAACATCCACATCATAGGGGTACCTGAAGGAAAAGAGGGAGACAAGAAGTTGAAAACCCATTTGAAGAAAGAATGATGGAGAACTTCCCTCATCTTGTGAAGGAATTAGACATACCATCCCAGGAAACTCAGAGAGTCCCAAAAAGGATGAACCCAAATCGGTCCACACCATAATAAAAATGCCAAAGGTTAAATACAAAGAGAGAATCTTAAAAAAATCTTTAAAATCTTAAAAATGGCAAGAGAAGAACAGTTTATTACCTATAAGGGAGCTTTCATAAGACTGGCAGCTGATTTCTCAAAAGAAACTATGCAGGACAGAAGGGCTTGACAAAAAATATTCAAAGTGATGAAAACCCAGGATCTACAACTAAGATTATTTTATCCAGAAAAGCTATCATTTAGAGTTGAAGGACAGATAAAGAGCTTTCCAGACAAAAATTAGCTAAAGGAATTTGTCAATACCAAGCCAGTATTACAGGAAATGTTGGAGGGACTTCTTTAAGAAGAAAAAGCGTGTATCAAAAATGTGAATATAGAATGGTAATAACTACATACCTATCAACAAGTACCTCAAATGGAAAAGAATTAAATGCTCCAACCAAAAGATAGAGTGGTTGAATGGATAAGAAAACAAGACCCCTACATATGCTGCCTACAAGAGACTCACTTCAGATTAAAACACACAGAGACTAAAAGGAAGGAGATGGAAAAAGATATTGCCTTGATGAACCTAGAGGGTATTGCACTGAATAAAGTAAGTCAGATAGAGAAAGACAAATACCACATGATTTCATGTACATGTGGAATCTCAATAAACAAAATAAACAACAACAACAATAACAAAAACAAACTCATAGACACAGAGAATATTTTGAGGGCTATTGATGGGAGGGTAGTTGGGGGGATGGTAAAAAAGGGCAAAGGGATTAAGAAGTACAAATGGATAGATACAAAATAGTTATGGAGTTATAAAGTGTAGCATAAGGAAAACAGTTAATAATGTTGCAATAAATGTGTAAGGAGGAAGAAGGGTACTAGACTTTGTGGGATGATCACTTTGTGAGTTATATAGATCTCTAATCACTATGCTGTACAACTGAAACTAATATATTATTGTATACCAACAATAACTGGAAAAAAACTCATTGAATTATACAATGTAAGTATGAGCAACTAATTGTCTATTATACTTCAATAAAGCTGTTATAAAAGAGAGAAAATTCAGAGAAAACAATAGTGAATTTAAAAATATGATAAAGATGAACTATGAAAGTAGTAGAATTTTTTCTGACACCAAGAAGTCATTTGCATCCAAACACAATTACTTTGAATAAAAATGCTTTATGCTTAAAACAGCGAGGGTCAGTTTCTGTCACTTATAACCAAGAACCAGAGCTGATGGAGTCTCCTTCCTTGTGTAGAGTTATGGTCGAATGGAAAGAAACTCAGTTTTCTCATCATTAAGTGGGGAGGATAATAATAGCACCCACTTCCTCATATGACTGGGAAGATTAAGCATAGAACGTGATTGTCATATGGTAAATGATACATGTTAACTATTATAAATAATAGCTTCTGGTTTCAGTTTTAAATTTAATCACGAAATGTGCAAACCAGCCATTAACCTCTCTGGCCTCACTCTTCTTTTCTGCAAAATGGAAACCATACCTCCTCCATCTGTCTCATGATGATGTGAATGCCAAACAAATTAGAATGTGGGAAAATGCTTTGCAAAAGTGTAACATTCCATATGAATATAATACATTTCTATTATTTTTATTAAACTCATTAACTGATTCTCATGACCCCACCCTGATCCCTGAAGATTCTCGGCTTGGGGGCCAAGGATCATATTCATTTTATGTGATGGTTAGTTGTGTTTACAGGGAGAGAAGAGAAGACAATTGTGAAAACTAATAGAAAAATCTTAAATTTTATGAACTTTAAAGTCTCATAATGCTTTATTATTCCTGTGAAGCCAAAAGGCAGTCTAACATCTGATTTTGAAATCTAGATTTATTTTGTTTTATGTGTCAGAAATGTTTAGAACACTTAAATCCATCAAGACTGCAAGGATGCCATAAGCAAAATTTCAAAGTTTCTCCATGTACCTCCCTCACTTCTCACTCTTTTTTCTTATGCGCCCAGCTGCGGAAATAGCTGTTAACTTTTTCTTGTTTAGTTCATTTCAATGTGTGTCCATGTGAAAAAGTTACCTTCCAGGAGCTTGGAGAGCACATTGGAAAGGCAATTAGGCATCTGCAAGAGAGAATGTCTGAGTCAGCCACTGGCCAGGCCAAGAAGGGTGAGAGAGCATTCCAGGGAGAGGGGACAGCTTGAGCTAAACATGGGAATGTGGACCCCTTGGCATGTCTTGGGAACAGCAATTAGTGATTTCAAATTGCCTGGTTTTAAGTTGTGAGGAAGAGTGGGTAAAGGGTGATTAGGATGGAGGTGGGAGCAGGATTCAGATAGTACAAAGGGTTTTGAGGGTGATGGGGACTCAGGAAGTGCTGTTGTCACATTTACATTATAGACTGACCTGCAGCATGGAGGTTATGCTGGAGGGAAAGACACAGGAGTCAGGAGGACCATTGGGAGCCTGGTACTCTCATCCAGATTGCAGATGGTGGAGACTTTAACCTGGGCATGGCAAGAGAATGGAGCGGGGGTTAAAAGCATGTGGAAGGCACAGAGATAGTAGGCTCAGTGCCTATGTAGGTGAGGGAATCACAAAGAGAGGAGCCTAGCATGTCTTTGTTGACTTATAGATTAGTGGTGCCTACCAAGTGAAATGGGGCACATAGGAGGAGAAACAGTTTTCGAGGTGTATGAAGAGGGACAATGAAGACGAAAGTGAAAAATCTCTAATATTGAAATTGCCATAAGCATGACTTGTGGTGAGTTCTCATTGTTCCTCAAAACACACCCACTTTTCTTCCCCATCTGCCTGGCTTTATGGATCAGATTCTTGAGGTGCAATAGTCATTGTTACATGGAGTTCACCAGCACAAATGTGGGAGCTCTTTTAGACTAGCATTTTCTAAAATATATTCTAGGGAAACCCATGTCTGTGAGTTGAGAGGCTGAAAAGGAATGCAAGTTTGGGAAATGCCGAGATCCACAAAGTTAAACAGTTTCTTTACTGAAGAACTTCTCAAGACCCTGAATATGTTCACATGCATGAGAAGGCTCAAGAAGGAAGATTTAGAAGGCAGCCTTCCCAAATATATCTTATGATGAAATCTTTTTGGGAGAACAGTTATAATAATACAAGTTCATTGGAAATACTCTGGGGAAAGCTGATTAAGACTAATCCCTCGTTAAAAAATATTATCATAAAATATTTCAAAGAATTAAAAAATATATACATGAGATAATAAATAAGTATGTACTCATGTTCCAGATTTGATAAATTATAATATTATGCCCTATTGATCAAGTCTTAGGAAATATAATATTCTAGATGCAGTTAACCTTCCTCATTTCACCCTCCCTGATCCCATCTCTTTCTGTCTCACCCCATATGTAAACCACATGCTGAAAGTGGTGTTATCGTGCCCATGCATGTCTCACACACTTACCACATATATGTATATCACCGACAACATACACCACTGTTGTAAAATGTTAATGTTTAAAATGTTTCATGAATGAAATTAAAGAACTGTATCCCTCTGCATCTGCTTTTCCCTTTTAAGTATGTTGTTGGGATTTCTATTGATTGAATATACCATAAGCCATTTATCCATTCTCCTGTTGATAGAGCTTTAGGGTGTTTTCAGTCTTTTTTGTTGTTATTATAAACAAAGCTGCTGGCAACATTCCTGTCCACATCTCCTTGTTAGCATAAGTAAGAACTGCTTTAGTGAATATTCTCAACAAAATTACTGGATCAGATTCCCGGGATGCATCAGCTACTTGTTAAGGGGAGTTCCTGTTTCTCCCCATTCTCATCAACACTTGGTATTATCAGATTTTTTCCCCTCAATTCCTTATTGGAAAATGGTGGCTGTTTTTTAAATTTTCATTTTATCCTGATTCCCTGTGAGACTGAATATCTTTTCATATGTTTACTGGCCCTTTGGTTTCCTTTGTAGCTTGCCAGTGTTTCTCTGCTTATTTCTTATTTATTGTGTCTTTTTAAAACCCATTTCTTGTTTGCCCTGAGCCGGTGGTGCCTCCAACATTTACTCTCAGATTATAGTCCTAACCTCACCCCAAATTTGCCATAAAATATCTCTCTTTTATTTTTGTTTTTGTATTACACTAGTATATCGATAGTCTTTGGAAATAAATGACATCATTCTATTTATAGCAATCTGTTTTCAGTAGTGGTATTTATATTTACAAAATATAGTAATTCTTGAACACTGAAAATATCAAATCCTAGAAAATGTAGCATTCCTACGCATGATGTTAAATTAATGCTGGCAGCAAGCTGTGCTTTTTTTTTTTAAATGAGAAAAGGTTAAAGACTGATTTTTCCTCCAGTCTGTCTAGTTTTTTATTTTGTTTATGATGATATTTGTTGTTCAAAGTTTAAAAGTTTAATATAGTCAAGTTTACCAGTGTTCTCCTATATGGGTTGTGCTGTTTGTGACTTCTTTATAAAGTCTTTCTTACCTAGGAGTTAAAAGATATTCTATGTCTTTTTCTAAAAGCTTAAAATTTTGCTTTGCACAGTAGGTCTCTAATTCTTCTAGGTTTCCTTTTAGGCAGTTTGATTTTACTGTTTTCCATTTAAATTATCAAAAATGTTCCAGCACCATATATGGAATGATCTGTCATTTCTTTAATGATTTGCAATGTCACCTGTGTCACATATCACACACTTGCCTTCCCTGTCCACAATGTTACAGCTGGAGAAACTAGGTCCTTGAGGAGGCATATAGGTTGCTGAATACTCCGAGGAAGGCTGCAGTGTGGGAAGCCCCATCACATTGTCTGAGGTCCAGGGGTCTCCCAAACATTCTATGAAGAAAAGTGCACGTGTTCTGCTGGTATTTTCTTCCCACCTTTCTTTTCTTTTCTTCCTTCCCCCTTCTCTCAACTTGTCTTCCTTCCTTTATGCCTTCTTTCTTTTCTTTCTTTTTCTTATTTATTCCAATTAAGCTTATGTTTCAGCTTCGAGACCTGCATTTATGCATGATGTAGCCATTAAAACTCAATTATTCTTTAACTGAATGTTTTGTCAAAACTATGGCTGGTTAGATCACATTTCCTTTTCATGAGCAGAGGCTGGCTGAAGCAAACTCTTTTCCATTTAGAAGAGATAGATGGTTGGGGTGATTAAAATCTACAACACTTTGACTTGGCTCCTGGTGATTCATGGGTACTAATCCCTGTTGACATATTTTTATTTTCTTGGATATATTGGATGTGCAGGTGGTATATATTGGAAAAGCCTATTGTTTGTTGACATGAGACCAGTAAAGACTCTGATTAATCTCAAAAATAAATAGAGAAAAGTGGAAGGTCACAGTCCAGATCAAGTGCTCTGATAATATCCCTGATCTTTGAGTTATTTATTTCCAGTTGAAAGGAATCTTCCCAGTGGAGGAGTCAGGAGATAGATGAAGATTAACACATGATGTATGTGCAAGGCTTCTCTTGCTCTCTCTTCTAAACTTTTACTATCCCTGCTGGTCAAACATTTTCTAACTCAACATTTTAGGAAGAAATCCAGTATTTTCTTTTAGGATTCCTTTGTTTTATAGATTGTTTTCAGTTGCTTGTAGATATTCTGTCCCTTCCTCTATGCTCTAGAGACCAGGAGGTATGAGGTTTTCCTGTGACCCCCCAAACGATTTGATATGTCTGGTGAGCTTCCCTTGATGAATTCAGGACAATCTCCTGGGGATGTTCAGGTTGGTCCCCAGAGATCTGGTGGTGTCTGGCATTATCAGAAGAATAGTGCTGGCTGTGGATGGATGCTGTCTCACATGGGGCACAAGGATGCAATGGTGGAGGTAACATGAGATATGAACCTGTATTTTGAGATTTAAGGTTGGGTGACCTTAGTCACCCAAGTCAGACCCATATTTCTTCCCCTTACTCTGGCATTCAGACTCCGTCACTTTTGCCTCCTTGCATGTCGGGTGTCTTGCTGCTTCCTTCTCTTCCTCCACTGGTGGAATTCAGGAAGAGCATTACCTTTTGTCTGAGGAATGGAAGGAAACTTCTTATAAATTTCCATGGCTTCTGTCTCTCTGACAATTCACCTTCTGCACTGGCCACTGGAGGGAACTTTCAAAAATCCAAATGAATTGTTTAACTTCTTTAGTTAAAGTCCTTCCTGAAAAGGCTGCTGGCCTTTTAAGATGGAGACGACTCAGAAGTTGCACACATAACTCCTGTTTACATCCTTTGACTTGCACTTAGGTCTGAGGGAGGCTGGGAAATGTGTGCTTGCCTGTGCAGACATATGCCCAACAACAATGCTCCAATAACGCTGCGGCAGAATGGATTTGGTGGTCAACTGTTGTCTGCTACAGCACTAAGGTCTTTTTGCTTTGCTGATGTCCCCTGTGTGCTGGGATCCCTCCTTTCTTTCCCATCCAGTTCTTTCTTGAGACCATCTCACTACTTCCTCCAGGAAACCTCCTCTGGATCCCCCGCCCCTTATTTAAACCACTTTCACCTCAGCACTCTGATGGTACCCTGCATTCAAGCACAAACCTGCTGTATCCTTATTCTGTTGCTTGCCTTTTTGCTCTCTGTACCCTATGAGTTCCCCTTGGGCAGAAGCTGGATCTTTTTCATCTTTCTGTATTCTGTGCAGAGATGGGGCAAAGCACAAAATATGGGATAAATAATGAATGATGGGTAGATCAATACTGCAATGTTAGAGGCCCCTTAGTGGTGTTTGTTACAAAAATGTATAAAACTCTTTTAAAAACATCAAAGAAAGACCCCCCTCCCCCACAAAAGGCAATTTTTAATTTTTACTGTCTGCTTTTTACTGGTGCAAGTCTTCTGAAACCAAGCTGTGCATTTGAATCACCCAGGAAGAGTGTGGAAAATACCATTTATGGGGCCTGGGGAAGTCTGTTAAAAAGAGAGACTGCTGTGGGACTGTGCTACAGCTAGTCCCAGGAGAGAGAAATATGAGGTTGCAGGAGCTCAAGGGAAAATGAATTATAGAGAAACCCTGTGCTCCTTCAATCTAGAGATCAGAGTAGGGAACTAAACTATTGCCTGCCTGCTTCCCTTCTTCCTCCTCCCTTACCTTTTATTTCCCCCGCGATGACTTTCATTACACCGGATAGCTCAGGGCTGAGAAATTCTAATCAGAAATGTATCCACTTATCCTGTAGCTTATTAACTCCATCCAGTCCCTATGGATATAATTTGTGGTGATTACATTTGATGAATTGCTGATGCCTTTGTGATTCTAGGTTCGGCGTCCTGTGGGGATTGAGGCAGCAATAGGCCACCTCTGCTCTCAGCCTCTGAGACTGGGCTCTAAGAAAGCTAGGATCTCTGAGCCCTGGGGTAGCTGTGTTACCCAGGGCCTTCTGGAGGACCTGTGCGGACTCTGCATTTAGGGCTCCTCTTTTTACTGCACTTTAAAGCGACAGAACACTGAATAGCCACTGTGTATGCCTGCACAGGGGATATAAAGAGGATAAACCATCCGGTTTTCCTGTGACCTCCCTCAGAGCTATGACTGAAGCTTCCAAGGGAAATGGATAACTTTAATGATAAAATACTTTTAGGAATGTATGGGAAAAAGCTAGACTGCCAGACTATAAAGTCATTGTTTACCTGAACTCTAAGCAACTGACGGGGGCCATAAACTTTAAGGCTACAGTGCCCAGATCACATACATGAATGGGTTTAAGTATTAGCGGGGAATTGGGACTATGGCAAACTAGAAACTGTCTAAGAGTGTCTGTATTCATAGTCTAAGAAAATACTGTGATTGGTCAAACCAAAGAAGCTTGCTGTGGATTTTTTATTATAATGAATGGTTTGTGATGTCCATAGTGTGCAACTTTTGAGACCTAAGTATAGGTCCTCTTGGTTTGTTTTCCCTCGTGCCCTATATACCTACTGGTATTAGCTGAAATCCGAGACTCAATACTTACTCCTTGGGAAAGGATCAAAGATTGTGCATCAGGTCCTCTACTTTAGTTCAGTGGGTGGTTACTAACACTTATCAGGTTTAGATCGAAGCAAGTCACTGTCATAGATTCAGGAAGGCACAAAACTCAGTCATGGCCCTTGAGCACTTAAAATGAAGCTAAAGAGACAGACATACATATGGAGCAACAGGAGACTGTTGGAAGACAGGAAGTAACCTATAGCAATGATGAGAAGTAATCATCGTTGTTCAAAAGAGAGAGACCAGAAGGCACCAGAGCAACAAGAGGTCTTCAAAAGTGAGCTCGGACTGGTCCCTGAAGGAAGGCGAGATTTGGATGGGCAGTGATAATAATGACAATAGCTAGTATTTATTGGGCCATGTACTTGATCTGACTAGTGACATCTCATCTTCACAACACTGAAATAAATGGTTCCATTTCTTTTTCCACTTTATAATTGGGGTATACAACTCTTTAAAAGTTGGATGATTATAGCTAACATTTACTTAGTGCCAGGTACTACTTTCAGGGCTATACATATATTTACATGTTTAACTCTATGAAGTGGGTTTTATTATTATTATTCTTATCTTACATATGAAGAAACTGAGACACAGGGAGGTTAAGAAGCTTGTTGAGCATTACCCAGCTGGTAAGAGGAAGATATAACATTTAAACCCAGGTGGCTGGCTTTCAAGCTCTTGTTCTTAAGTCTCATGTTCCCTCCCTAATTTGCCTGGTATCACATGGGTACTGAATGGTGGGGCTGAGATAAGTTTCAGATCCTGAAATGGGAGCTCCATGTATATTTCACCACCCAAGAAGGACTCAGTTAGAGTGTGAGAAGGTGTCTTTTAAAATGAGAGATCTAGTTTGAAATGTTTGTCCAATGCAAAGCAGGCAGATAGTGCAGCTAATGCCCAGGAAGAAATCAGACTAGGCCATGGCAAGTAGGGTGTGAAAGGAGGGGTGTGCAGTGCCTGGTTGAGCCAGGAGGTTGGGGTGGGTACTGGTGGGGCAAGTTGTAGGGGCCTACTAGGATTTGGCGAGGAGCCCCATATCGTCCAGAGATAGACAATTGGGTTAGACATATGTTCATTTTGAAAATAGGCATTCATTTAGTATGTTGATTACAGACTATTTTAAAATATAGTGTATCAAAGAAATTTGAAGTATAGTAAGGCCAAGAGATCAGGAGATGACTGCCATTGAAAAGATAGTTTGTTATGCACAATCCCTGAGGAGGGGGCATGCTGTACCACATAGGGCCACATGGTGGAGCACCAGGGTGGGTCAGGAGGCAGAATAAGTGAGTGGAAATGGGCAAGATCCTTATTGTGATTTCCAAGAAGTGGGTGAGGCAGGATCAGCGATTTAGGATTGGCTAGTTTGAATCATCTCAGTAGTCTCTGAGGCAGAGGGGCTGTTCCTAATTGTCTGGTACCTGACCCCAGAGTGTTGAGGGCAAGGGGATAGTGGCCAGGAGTGTGAGAGCACTGTAAGAGTCAAATAGAAGGGGTGGTGCAGTGTGGGCTCTGGATTGAGTGGCTTGTATTTGAAAATTGAATTCGCAAGTAAGTTGTTTATTATCTCTAGGAACTGGCCATCCCTCGGAGAGGCAGTCCCTTAGGAGCTGGCATGGCCACAGATGTCAAAGAATTAGAATACAGAAAATAAAAGACAGTTAATACACGGACATTGGTTTGATTTCTCTCCAGGATATAGTATCACTGCTGTTTTACGATCTCAACCTATTTAAAGTTAATTTTTCCAGGGCATTTTTTTTTTTACAAAGGCTGAGAATATCATGAGACAACCTCCCACCCTTTGTAATTATTCTTATACTCAGCAAGGGTCTGGGCACATGGTGAAGGAGCGCATGGCTGTGCTATATCAATGGTCAGATGTTGTACTGTGCACATGGACCCTCCTGGTAACTGCAGTGCCTATGACTTGAGTCTGTCCTCTGGGATAAGTGCAGGTTTACACTGTTGTGCAACATGAACACTGCATAATAGTTCCACATCTAAGGAGGTACCATTTACTTGGTAGGTTTGTATATTTATTATAAATTTCCAACAGATGGCAATAAAGCATCTTAATCTAACAATCTACTAAGAAGATTTTTTCTGGCAGTAGAAATAAAGTTGTTATGTGCTAAGTTGCATACAGGTCTGGAAAGGGTCCCAGGGCCTGCCAGTTTTGGTCTCACCGGCCACCCTGCTATTATGTCACTCTGCAGGGGTTGCATTATGCCCCATCACCCAAGAATAGATGGGCTTCTCAGCTTAGCTCCCACACAAATTCCTTGCAGTTCTAAAGCAGCCTAATTTTTGACTCTGATACCAGAGTCCCAAGGAGAGAGCAGAGACTTCTCTGAAGGTCAGAGGAGGTACTGCGTAAGTCATGGGTGGTACTTCATGTCTTGGGTCCTGACAACGTTTGAGAGTGGGAGGACTCTGGGATCCTAAGGCAGGGGAGGAGGACATTTATGCTCAGAGAGAAAAGCAGGACATTGGAGGACATATGCATAAAAGGTGTGGGATAATTGCTCAGTGAGTCCTGTACCAAGATACTAAAGGATTAGGTCCAACTACTTGGACTCATACTGTAAAGTGAGTTAAGGAAGGTGCAGTCTTGGACCTGTGTTCTTTTCCATCAGGGAGTTACTGGAATGAAAGGGTGGTGACAGACCTAGGTCAGAGGGTCCTCCTGACTCTTTCTGTGGTTGGTGCAGGACCAGCAGTTATTTTAACATTTGGCTCTCTGTTTATCCCTGGGAAGAACTGTCTTTGGGAAAAGACCATGAAAAACCACTGAGGAAGAAGGTGAGACCCCAAGGGCATGGATGATAGAAGGATCCAGTCACACAAAGGGATTTTGAGATTCTCTGAATAAACAATGAGAATAATTTGGTTTTTTAATTTTTGTCCTTTGAAAGAGGAGGAGGGAAGAAGAAGGAGGCAGATAAAGGAAGAAAGGGTAGCAGGCAAATGGTGAAATCTCCAGTTCCCAGGGACTGGAGAGGTGTAGCAGGCAAATGGTGAAATCTCCAGTTCCCAGGGACTAGGGGAGGTGCCCCTGGGGATGAGGTCATTGAGAGGAAACAGGAATGAAAACCCTTCCTCAGTCTTTAGTGAACTTTGCTGCACACACCAATATTTTGTAAAAGTTTTCATGTGACGTGTTCTCTCTCTTTCTCTCTCTGTCTCTCTCTTTCTCTGTCTCTCTGTCTCTCTGTCTCTCTCTGTCTCTGTCTCTCTGTCTCTCTGTCTCTCTGTCTCTCTGTCTCTCTCTCTCTCTCTCTCTCTGTATGAGAGAGAACTGGGAAGAAGGCTTAAGTTAACATCTGGATGGGTGGATGTGGTGCACAATAGAGAAGACTGAGTGGAAGAAAGCCCAGAAGGAGCACTGGCCATTTTCACGTAAGCCCTTCTGGGTTTTGCAAAAGCTTGGCGAAGGCTTTAAACTTTATAAACTATGGACTTAGGGGTTTTGTTCAATCTTAGTAGAGGTCTAGAGTTTGGGAAGCCCCAGTAGACATCTGAATCACCTAGACAACCCTGTTTGTAGGAGAGGGGGCTTGGCAGCCTCCTGAATGTTCCTGGGCCAAGTAAACTATTAAAGATTTCCCCTCAAGTTGTCCTATCAGAAGAATTGATCTTTCTTTGTGTCTCCTCAGCCACAACTACACTGGGGAGAAACATTCAATGAATACCTTCTTTTCTTTAACAGATTTTATTTTGTTAAGAAATGAATTTTGAATGGCTTTATATTTGTTCATTCACTCATTTATTGATTCATTAGCAGCATAATATGTGTTGGGAGCTGTCCTAGGCACTGGGGAACTGTGGAGAATGTGGCTGCCCTTAGCAGATTTCAGGATGAAGGAGTGGGATTGATCGGAGTAACAAGAAAACAGCAGCTCAGGGTTGCATATTTAGTAACTACTTTTAATTTGCCTGACAAACAAATTTGATTGACAAGCTGTAGCGGGAAGATCTCTCAGTAGAAATTATTCCATACTCGAGAAAATACATGCCCACTTTTCAGCACTGTTCTGATATGCTTATAGAATTTTCATTGGGAGCAGGATGGGGGACAATAGGATCAGAGTGGGCCTGACCTAAGATAATTCTTGGATAGGAGACTTAGATCTATTTGTCCTTGCCCATTCTACTTTTCTATTACTGAGATTGTATGCATTAGTCTCATGCTGGCTCCATAACGGGATTTTAAAACTGTTCTGAAAACTGAAGATAAAATTGCTTTGGAGAGCTTCATTTTGGTCTCCTGGTGGGTTGTAAGCAGACGCATTTATTTAAGCTGAGCAATGAAACCTTGTAGTTTCAGGCCAGGAGGACTACACAGCTGCCGAACTTGTACTGCTTTGGGAGCCTCAGCTGCCTGTGGTCTTTCAAGACGTGCCATCTTGGGTGCTAATGACAGAGCTGGGGGATATCATACATATGGGGCTTAGTAGGGGCTCAGTGCATGCTTGGTAAGGGAACAGAAAAGGGACTGATACCAAATCCTCCCCCTTTTTATGCTCAGAGACATGTGCATGTGTTTTGCCATTATAAAATACGTAAAATTCACCAATTTCAGTGTACGGTTCTGAAAAATTTGAAAAAGAGTATATAGTTGTGTAACTATGATCAGGATATGGAATAATTCTGTGGCCTCCAAAGTTCCCCCATGTCTCTCAGCTTCTGATAAATGCTGATCTATTTGATGTCTCTATAGTTTTGTTTCTGTAAAAATTGTATAAATGGATTCATACAGTATGTAACCTTTTGAGTTCGCCTTCTTTTACTTTGGATGATGCAGTTGCCATTCCATTCATATATTTATTGTGTGTATTAGTAGTTTGTTCCTTTTTTATTGCTGTGTAGTGTTCCATCGTATGGTTTACCCATTCACTAGTTTAAGGAACTTTGGCTGTTTTCAGATTTTGACAGTTATAGAAGTCACAATAAACTTTCATGTACAAGTTTTTGTGTGAACATAGGTTTCATTTCACTTGGGTAAATGCTGAGGAGTGGGATTTCTGGTTTGTATCATAAATATATGTTTAACTTTATAAGAAACTGCCAAACTGCTTTCCAAAGTATGCCATTTTGCATTCCTATCAGCTGTGTATGAAAGTTTCAGGTGCTCTGCATCCTTGTCAGCAGTTGGTATTGGCAGTTGAACAATAACAACGATAACAACAAGGAGCCATTCCAACAGGTGTATAGTGGTACATAATTATGCTTTTAATTTAACTTTAATTTTCTTAATAATGAATGATATTGAATATCTTTGCTTTTGCTTATTTGTCATAGTGCCTATTTAAATCTTTTGCCTACTTTTGGGTGGTTTGTTTCCTTATTATTCAGTTTCGAGAGTTCTTTATATAGTCTAAATAGAAGTCTTTTATTAGATATATAATTTGTATTTTCTCCCAGTCTTTGGCTTATTTTTTCATTCTTTTAACAGTGTCTTCAAAGAATAAAAGTTTTTATTTTGATAAAGTCCAATTTATATATGTATAATACATATGTATATACATATGTACATATGTATATATACGTATATAGAGAGAGAGAGAGAGAGAGAGACAGAGAGAGATTATAAGGAATTGGCTCACATGATTACAGAGGCTGAGTTCCAAGATCTGCAGTCAGCAAGTTGGAGATCCAGAAGAGCCAAGGGTGTAATACATATATACGTATATATACATATGTACATATGTATATATACGTATATATACATATATATACATATATACATATATACGTATATACATATGTACATATGTATATACGTATATATGTATTACATCTTCTTTAACTAGTTTTCCATTGTAGGATACTTTGGTTGCTTCCACATACAGGCCTCCATGAATAATGCTGCTATGAACATAAGGTGCATATGTCTTTGTGGATAAACATTTTCAGGTCTTTTGGGTAAATACCCAGGAGAGGGATTGCTGGATCATATGGTAATTCAATTCTTAGTTTTTGAGGAACCTCCATACTGTTTTCTATAGTGCTTGTACAAATTGGCATTCCCACGAGAAGTGTATGAAGGTTCCTTTTTCCCAACAACCTCTCTAACCCTTGTTATTACTAGTCCTATTATTGATAGCCATTCTAACAAGTGTGAGGTGGTATCTCATTGTGATTTTGATTTGCATTTCACTGATAGCTAGTGAAGTGAATCATCTTTTCATATGTCTGCTGGCCATTCATATGTCTTCTTGGGAGAAGTGTCTGTTCAGGTCCTCTGTCCATTTTTTAGTTGGATTGTTTATTTTTTTGTCATATGAATTCTATGTATATTTTTGATATTATCACCTTATCGGAGGCATTGTTTGCAAATATTTTCTCCCATTTGGATGGGTGTCACTTTGCTTTGTTGATGGTTTCTTTTGCTGTGCAGAAGCGTTTTAGTTTGACATAGTACCATTCATTTATTTTTGCTTTTACGTCCTTTGCCTTCAAGGTCAAATTCGTAAAATCCTCTTTAAGTCCAAAGTCCTTGGGTTTAGTTCCTATGTTTTCTTCTATGCATTTTATTTTTCAGGTCTTATATTCAAGTCCTTAAACCATTTTGAGTTAATTTTGGTGTATAGTATTAGACAACAGTCTAGTTTCACTCTTTTGCAGGTGGCTTTCCAGTTTTCCAGTTTTCCAAGCACCATTTATTGAAGAGGCTTTCTTTTCTCTATTCTATGTTTTTGGCTTTTTGTCAAAAATTATTTGCCCATATATACAGGGGTTTACTTCTGAACTTTCAATTCTGTTCCATTGGTCTGTGTGTCTGTTTTTCTGCCAATACCATGCTGTTTTGATCATTGTTGTTTTGTAGTATAATCTAAAGTCAGTCAGAGTGATACTTCCAGAATTTTTTTTCCTTAGGATTGCTTTGGCAATTTGTTTTTTTTTTTTTTGTGCTTCCATACAAATCTGATGATTTTTTTAAATATTTCTTTAAAATATGCCAAAGGGATTTTGATGGGGATTGCATTAAATCTGTTTAATGCTTTAGGTAATAAGGTCATTTTAACTATGTAGATTCTTCCAATCCAAGAACATGAAATATCTTTCCATTTCTTTGTGTCTTCTTCAATTTCTTTAATAATGTCTTATAGTTTCCAATGTATAGGTCATTTGCGTATTTCATTAGATTTTCCTAGATATGTTATTCTTTTTTTGTTGAAATTACAAAAGGAATTGATTTTTTCATTTCTTTTTCTTACAATTCAGTATTAGAGTATAAGAATGCTATAGATTTTTGAACATTGATTTTGTATCCTGAAACTTTACTGTATTTATTATTTCTAATAGAGTTTTAGAAATAATAATAATAGTGGAGTCTTTAGGGTTTTCTATGTAGATAATTGTATTATCTGCAAAAAGTGATAATTTGACTTTTTC